>NC_063203.1:26366862-26391862 GCF_017589495.1 Alosa alosa
CATGAACCATCTCTGATTTCTTACTCTCTTGCACAGTGTCTTGTTCCAAATTATTATTGGGGCCTGAGCCACTCTAATTAGACTATGTGTTCATAAAGGACGAGGTCCTTTATTTAAACTTTTTTGTTTCGTTGTCAGTGGTGTGTGATGTTTTAGTGCCAACTTTGCGATTCTGCTTTGGCCGGAGGAAAAAAAACCTCTCTCTCTCTGTCCTTCTCCTTTTTCCACACACTCATTAATGTCTCCTCACACACCTTTAACGATCTCGTTAAATTCACAGTTGACCAAGTCAACAAAAAACATAGGTTGGAAACCCTATACCACTTTTCACCTACTGCACAACAAAACACCCCTGGTGTTTTTGTCTCCTCTCCGTATCACTGTAACGCTAAGTTTAGTCCTAGGCCATTAAACTAAACAAAAGATCCGAGAAACAACCACACAGTTCACTTCAGCAACAATAATGATTGTAGCGACGGTAACTCCTTCTATTTTCTCTTCGGCACCCTGCACAGCATTTATCACAAAACCCACACAGCTTTTATCACAAAACTCACACAGCTTAGCATGTAATGGCAGTACAGAAAAAGAAAAGCTTTAATCCCCCAAGCTTGTCCGTAGTTAATCGATTACTTCTTTTAAGATTTCTACAGGCAGGACTTGGATCACATGAAAAGGCGCGATATTTCAAGTATTTCAAGAAATTACGGTTTATTGACGATGCAGATCCATATGAGTTGGGTAAGAGAAACGCAATACCAAGTCCAACCACTTGCACCTCCTTTCCTCTGATAAATTGGAGGCATTAATCTCTGGCTTTGAATAACTTTTGGAAGTCGATAATACTGCAGATGTTTCTCTCAGTCTGACCTGTTGGTACAACCTAAAACACGGCAATAATTAACCATTTTCCTTGACAAAGTTTGGGATCTACTTCAGTGCCTAGTGCTTTCTTGTGCGAGTATCTCCAATGTGGCGACGTCCGATCTGATGACACGCCGTGCAAACTCCTAATAGCTAGGTGGCGATCAGGCTTATAATGCACTTTTAATTGCTAACAGAAATGTCAAGCCAGCAACGACTCATTACATGTTGCCTATGGCGTCAGTTAGCTGCCTAAATTATGCGAGCACATAAAGAATGAAATCGAGTGCAGATTCAGGAATCAAGAGTGTGATGTTCTGTTGTTTATTTGGGGAAAGGGAGACCTCTAGTGGTGACTCCTAACTTAACGTAATGTTTACTTTGTACTGTCAGTCTTGTCGTAGTTCGATGATACATGGTGACGTAAACGGTCACATATTTTTCTCTCTTGATTAAGTTGGCCAGAAAAACGTTTGCCTGTAAGTACAAGCTCATGCAGTTATCTTGACATTAAGTACTAAGAATACTGGTAATGAAATCTTTGTTAATGAATTGAAGTTCATTCTAAATGCGTATTTTGATCATATAGGCTAAACGCTAGCATTGTAATGGAATTTCCCATAGAAGTTAGCCTTAAGCTAACGCATTTGTTTCTGTACTCTAAACAGACAATATTTCATTGAACAACGTTTGTACCTGAATGAAATACTGAGATGTATTCTTGTATCTTTGTAGTTTTACAGTGCTTCCTGAGTAAAGTTTGGAAAGGATACACAAGCTTCATTCTTTGTCTTGGGGAAACTGTTAGCTATCTGCCGAGCTAATGTAGGCTAGACCACGCCACACACACAGAAGCAGCGACAGAACAAAGAGCGTAAATACATGATTAGGGCGCAAAGCAGAATATTGAAAGAAGGGGGCATCAAGGCCACAGTGGCCTGGGAACTGCCTGTGAATTTTCAAAGCATCACAGCCAACACAAGGGGCAATGGCAGCCTGTGGTGGGCACCCTTCTGTGAGGGGTGAAAAATAACCTTGTGGTGAATAAAGCTGTTATCACAAGTGTAACTATTATGATTGAGAGCACAGAAATGACATACACATTGGGCCGCTCACCCGCTCTGTCTTCTGCTCACACTTGCTTTCAAACTTTCTACGCTCTATGTGTAATTTTCCCAACCTGAAACACGTCATGGATTAAGGCTCCATCAGACGATCACCCTGTGTCAATTGAACTGCTAATGTGCACTACATTATGATCTACAAATGCAGAATCCAACGCCTCCCACACACAAAGCCAAACACGTTTATTTGCAAATGTCAAAAATATTTTTACAAATGCATGCATATTTGTACAAATTACTTTATCGCAGTGTCTATTTACACCCTAGTACGAATAGCCTTGGTCACACAGCTGAGCTATTCACACCCTGTGAACAAAAACATGTACGTTTTTTTTTTTACATTGTGTGATCAATATGCCAGAGTAAATGCACAGGGGTGCAAATAGCATACACTTATATATTTGTGCCAGACGGTGTATTAATAGAACACATTGCTGTGTGCACCGGGGTACGAATAGCATACATTGATATTTGTACTAGACAGGGTATTAATATAACACATTGCTGTGTGCACAAGGGTACGAATAGAATTCACTTCTAATTGCACCAGGGTACAAATAGCATACATTGCTAATTGTACCAGGGGTGCAAATAGTCTTACCCTTACTTTATATATTTGTATGTCACATTTGGATATTTGTATATTTGTGTTTGTGTATTGACAAATACACATCTTTGTGCATATATTTTAGAGTACTGTATGTATAAATCTTTTTGAGACAATTCTAAGCCCATAGCTAACTGACACCATAGTTTCCTCCAAACAAGGAAGGCTGCTTGTAATATCTTAATAGTGTACTTTCAATGTGGCATAAAACAAAAAAAGGCTAGAGACTATCCTTTGTGAGCAAGAGCTGACAAAAGGACGGTATGATAACCGAGAGTCAAGTTCAATCACATCCTCAATTGTATGTCAACTGAGGCTGCAATTATGTACATGCACTCAATGATCTTCTCCCACATTACATATTGTTTAACAACCTGGCCTCAGACAGGTACCACTTCTTATACCTCTATCCACTCACTGTACAAACAGACACTCAAAGTCCTTGATAAAAAGCCCAGATATCATCACCACTGTCCAATTTTTAAAAAATAAAATATTAAGTTGGGAAAATCTGGTGAAATACACTAACTCCTGCTTAGTGTATAAGAGTATTAATGGACTGGCTCCTCCAGTTTTAAATCAGTTTAAAGAAGTGTTTTAAATCAGCAACCAGACCTGTCCACGTTGAACAAAACAGACACAATAACACACCACTAACGACTCTGCCTGTCAGTTTTATCAGGCGACTACACACTTCCCATTCCTGCCCCATGCTCTTTTCTTTTCTTTCCTTCATTTCATTATGGTAGGTTAAGCTTATTTTCATTTGTTTGTAATATTTTCATAATACGTCTTATGTGTAAAGTGTCATTTTAGGTCTGCGATGATGTGTATAGAGTTTCTTTTAGGCACATCTGGCCTGTTAACATCGGCCCATGGACAACAGATGCAAAATAGCCATTTTGGTTAATTCTGGCGCATTTACATTTTTTCATGTTTATTAATGTGCACTGTCCATGTCTAAATAAACCTTAAATAAAATAAAATAAATAGACCCAATTGACCAATTATCAAAACTTCCTCAAGTTAAAAATAGGCCTACAGACTAATAGTGTAAATTATTGGCCTTTTGTTTTATTTTATTGTGTGTTACATTTTTGTTATCATTTAATGTCTTATAAATGTAATATTAATCACAATCATAACTAAAACAGTTTTTTTTTTTTTTTTGGGGGGCAATATTGTTATTGCATACCCTTCAGAAAATGGGTAGTTGCACCCCTGCATTGACACCCATTGCCGAATCACTAAAAACCCAAGATCCAATCACAATCGTGTGCATTGGGGGCAGCCGTGGCCTACTGATTAGCGCTTCGGATATGTAACCGGAGGTTTGAACCCCGACCAGTAGGCACGGCTGAAGTGTCCTTGAGCAAGGCACCTAACCCCTCACTGCTCCCCGAGCGCCGCTGTTGTTGTAGGCAGCTCACTGCGCCGGGATTAGTGTGTGCTTCACCTGAGTGTGTTTCACTAATTCACGGATTGGGATAAATGCAGAGACCAAATTTCCCTAACGGGATCAAAAGAGTATATATACTTATATGTGTATACTAGTAAAGCAGTAGTAAAGTAGTTCAGTAATTCAGAAACGAGCGTTAATGGGATCCATTTCAGACGGACCTGCAGAGCAAATTTGCTAACAGGTTCATCTGGGTTTACCCAGACTACTGCATTGTGGAATTCAGGAGAAAACTCATAAAAGTATCCCATATTTTCCCACTGCTGTATTCAAACACTCCTTAGTATGTTCATACTGGAGGAATTATTTCCTTTACTTCACTCTGCACATTCAGATTAAGAGAAATGAGTTTAGTGTTACCTGAGAGAAGAGCGAGCACAGCCATCGACATCTCCGTCTCCGATGAGAATTTCATGAAATTAACAGGTCTTCCTCTTTCTTAGTTCCTATTAGTCTCTTTTTCCCAGACCAAATTTGCCTGTGGTCAAGTAAGTTGTGTAAGGTATGTCACATATCAACATAGAAGCACTATTAAAAAAAATGTCTATTTCACAATTGTTGACTGACAACATTTTACAATAATTACAATATTTCTCTCAAAATAAAAATAAAAATTCCATCTATTTCCTTAAACAATACTTCCAAACAAACAAACAATACTAACAAAAAAACAAACAAACCACCTGCGCATTTACATGTGACATTCTTCTTTTTCAAAAATTAAATGTTTTGATGGAAAACCAATGCATTCACTTTTTGGAAGCAACACTATGCAAACATTTGCCACTTTTTGACACCTGGTTTCATCAGGAAAGTCAGAAAATTATGGTTTATCAAGAAAGCAGTTTTGTCATCATCTTCAAATTAATTTGGTCAAGTGACAGACAGATAAACATGTGCTGTTCCCACCAGTCAGGACCTGCACGCAGTTCTGTTTCAGGCAGAAAGACTCAACTCTTTCGCTGGACTATATGGCCATGTATTATCACACATCAGTGGGTGACATAACCTTCACCTTCACAAATGCAAGCTAGTAATATAACTTTAATGTCTGAATGAGTCATGACTTTTAAAGATTTGTCAATTTTCTGTTACATGGAATATGCATTACCAAATGTCTTTTGCCTGCAAGCATCACCTCCTACAAAGCCCTGACACCTCAACTTGTGTGAACCAACCACGTCTCGCGAGCCTAGCATATCCCAACACATCATCATCAACCAGCGATCTGTTGTCATTCCACTTCAAAATGAGGGTCTCACATGCGGTCTGGACAAGCTTTTTTAGCAAGGTGAAAATGTGACTTCAGTGGATTGTGATCTTTGTTGCCAAAATGTAGCCTACTCCACGTCAAATTCCACTCTGATTCATGTCCAGAAAAGTATTATTTGCAGTTTACTTGTACAGATGATTAGCAGCCTAGACGTACTGCTAATAATAAAATGAATGTCAATGTGTGGTGGTTTGTTTGCAATTTGTTTGGAATTGTAGCCTACCGGTAATTTCAAATCCACACAAAGTGTGTCATAAGAAAATGTTGTGTTATATAGTAAAACAAAAGCAATGTGTTAAAATAATGCTGGACACAGAGATGTGTTAAAAATAACACAAGTCGGGGTTTTATTTCAACAGAGTATAATAGGACTTTTTGAAACTGACTCAAAAATTTGTGTATGTCCAGCACTTACCACAGAGAGTAAAAAATAGCCAACGTGTGAACTCTGACTAGACTCTGTGTTCTATTAATCCATATCCTCTTTCTGCTGTAGCTTTTTCTTAGGGCCTGTCCACACGGAGACGTTTTTTAGGTTAAACGCAGAGGTTTTGCTTCGTCTTGGCCGAGCGTCCAAACGAATCCTGTAAACGCACTGCCCGAAACTGCACTTTTCTGAAACCTGGTCCCAGAGTGGAAAAATCTTGAAACCGTAGCCCGTTTGAATTTGTTTAGACAGCGAAACCGCACATCCTGCTTGCGTATCGATGATGTCATCGCCACACCTCAGCTGCCCTGGACTTGCACTAGTTGCACTAGTTTTCATACATGACATTACCTATGATTACACTCCGTAAGATAAAATCACAACTGGTGCTGCGCAGCGCCGATAGCTTATGACTTGGTGGACTGAACACTGTTTTTCCCGGTGTTTTTTTATGCATTCTAGCTACTGTCAGTGACGCGAGAGAACTTAAGTTATTAGGAAAGTGCGGTGTAAGTTTAGGCTACATTAATTTGTGCGTAGTGCCAATTTATTTTACATGTCTTACAACATATATACATGCATTCACAGTCGACTGAAATCAGATATAAGCATACAAAGACGCTTAGAACTCATGTTAAGCCGATGGTAGCACACTGAATGCAAATGCGCGATTTGATGCAGGCAAACGTATTGACTGTTACTAACGAAGGTTTTATAGCAATATTATAAATGTGGCGACAGAATAGCCTAGAACTTGGGTAAGCCTTGCGTTTAGTAGCCTAATTGCGGTGATAGGCAAAACTAATGTGAATCACGGACTATCCTACAACCAAAGAAAGTAAAGGTGATTAGTAGGCCTACCTGCGTTAGCCAAATAAAGGACGGGACTGCACCCTTCACAAACCGTAAAATAAAGTTTATTAGTTTTACAGTTGACTACAGTTGACAGATCACCATCAGTCCACACAAACAATTCTGGTTTCCTTGCACTAGCCATTTCGCCTATTCTGTCTGTTTGTAAAGCGCAAGTTTTGGTCAATTTCTGTAAAGAAACACTGCCGATGACATCATCGATACGCAAGCAGGATGTGCGGTTTCGCTGTCTAAGCGAATTCAAACGGGCTACGGTTTCAGATTTTTCCACTCTGGGACCAGGTTTCAGAAAAGTGCAGTTTCGGGCAGTGCGTTTACAGGATTCGTTTGGACGCTCGGCCAAGACGAAGCAAAACCTCTGCATTTAACCTAAAAAGCGTCTCCGTGTGGACAGGCCCTATGTGGTACATTTCTCAAGATTACTAAAAGCTTACCGGTACTTGAAAACGATATTTCAGACACTATAGAATAGTTGTAAACATGTCGTAAAGAACACAATTTATGTAATCTATACACCTTTTTAATTCTATAATTAAAACAATTCTTGGGGGCAGCTGTGGCCTACCGGTTAGCGCTTTGGACTTGTAACCGGAGGGTTGCCGGTTCGAACCCCGACCAGTAGGGCAGTAGTAAGTTTGATCAAGGCACCTAACCCCTCACACCGCTGTAGCAGGCAGCTCAGTGTGCCGGGATTAGTGTGTGCTTCACCCCACTGTGTGTTCACTGTGTGCTGAGTGTGTTTCACTAATTCACGTATTGGGATAAATGCAGAGACCAAATTTCACTCATGGTATCAAAAGAGTATATATTAATACATACTTCTTCATTTTATATTCTGTATATACCACAGGATTGTGGCACTGGAGTTTCATGACATGATCAGTACACTCAGGTCATGTGCCAAGTGCTAACTCAAACAAGTGAACATGGATATGGTTATGGTCATAGGATTTGGCAGACGCCTTTGTCCAAAGCGACATACAAATACAAACAGTATAAAATGTTGGTCAGACTACATTAAGGAGAATAGCAATATTAAACAACAATGTCAATTCAATCAATAGCCTAATGAAATAAACAATGAAAATTAAGGAAAATAGCAATACTAAACAATATGTCCATTCAATCAATAATAAAATAACAATAACAACAGCATGGCAAGACTACATTAAGGAGAATATCAATAATATTACATTACATTACATTACATTACATTTGGCTGACGCTTTTTTAACCAAAGCGACTAACAACATGGTAAACAGTAAGTTTTAGAACAATTCTCACAATTTTAGGACAGTTTAAAAACATTAGAGTACAGTAAGAATAAGTGTGTCGGTGAGTGCTGTTTTAACAGTTACTTGTCAGTTTAAAAGCGGCTGGTGAGTGCTAGGATCAGTAAGACTTGTTGTAAGTGTTGCTATGAGAGTAGATGTTCTCTAAAGAGCTGGGTCTTCAGGAGTTTTTGAAAGTGGAGAAGGATGTCCCTGCCCTTGTAGGAACTGGCAGTGTGTTCCACCAACGAGGAACAACAGATGAGAAAAAGTTTGGATTGGCTTGGCGTGCCGGTGGTAGAGCTAGGCGTCGATTAGATCAGAGGGCCTTGGCGGTCTGGAGGTAGTGTAAGTCTGTATGAGGGCACTCAAGTAGGTGGGAGCAGAACCGGAGACTACATTGTAGGCAAGCGTTAGAGACTTGAATTTGATGCGGGCCGCCATAGGTAGCCAGTGTAGCTGGATGAGCAGCGGGGTAACATGTGCCCTTTTGGGTTGGTTGTAGACCACCGCCCGCCCGCGTTCTGGATCATCTGAAGTGGTTTCACTCGCGCAGGCTGGGAGACCTGTCAGGAGGGGCATTGCAGTAGTCGAGTCGTGAGATGACTATTGCCTGAACCAGAAGTTGGGTAGCATCTTGAGTCAAGTAAGTCCTGATTTTCCATTATGTTGTAGAGTCGCGAAACGGCATGACCGGGCGACTGAGGCAACATGATCTGAGAAGTTTAGTTGGTTGTCGAGAACAACTCCTAGATTTCTTGCAGTCCTGGTCGGTGAAACAGACAGGAGTCAAATTTGATGTTGATGTCGTGGTGTATGGTAGGTTTAGCTGGGATGACCAGCAGTTCAGTCTTTGAGAGGTTCAGCTGGAGGTGGTGTGCCTTCATCCATGTAGCTATGTCTGAAAGGCAATCCGAGATCCGTGCTGAAACCAAGGGGTCATCAGGTGGAAAGGACAGATAGAGCTGTGTGTCGTCTGCATAGCAGTGGTATGAGAAGCCGTGCGAACGGATAATCTGTCCCAAGGAGGTGGTGTAGATAGCAAAGAGGAGGGGGCCCAGCACTGAGCCCTGGGGGACCCCTGTGGTGAGATGGTGAGGTGCAGATAGCTGACCAAGCCATGATACGTTAAACGAGCGTCCTGTGAGGTAGGATTCAAACCAGGAGAGAGCAGAACCGGAGATTCCCATGTCAGCGAGTATAGAGAGAAGGATACGGTGATTAACCGTGTCAAAGGCAGCCGATAAGTCAAGCAGAATGAGTACTGATGACCGGCGGTCGCCCTGGCTTCTTTAAGGCTTCTGTTACAGACACAGCAGAGCGTTTCGGTAGAGTGGCCGCTTTTGAACCCAGACTGATTTGGATCCAGAAGGTTGTTCTGTGAAAGGAAGTCAGAGACCTGTTTGGAGACTGCTCGTTCAATGCCTTTGGATAGGAAAGGCAGTAGTGAGACAGGGCGGTAGTTCTCGACTTGAGCAGGGTTGAGAGAAGCTTTCTTAAGTAACGGTGTTACCCGGGCCATTTTGAACGCTGTTGGAAATGTGCCGGGAATAATAAACAAGTAAATAATAAACAAGTGTTAATCAACAGCCTAATGAAAATAAACCATACTATACAGACCATAACGCATGCAATAACATGCATTACCATGCTTTTGTTTGTTGCTATACTCTTGATATTATATATACAAATGGGGAAAAAATAACAAGGCTCAAGTAAAGGGTCTCTGAAAACATATTTTTTATTATAAAAACCCGCCAATAATAATTGGCAGATATATTCTCAGTCAAATATAATGAACTGGTCCCTGATGTGAGACACCGTGTCTCCCAGGACGTAGGAGGACGTGCGGTCCGAGTCCGAGTTCACGGTGGGCGGCGGCCGCGGCTCCTTGGCGTGGGTCTTCCGTTCGGCTCGGGGCTCCGCGGCGTCTGCCAGGCCAAACAGCTCCCTCATCAGGCTGCTCTTGCGGCTGCGGGGGTCCTCCTCGCCCTCATGCCGCTGGTCCTCCCGCAACGAAGGCCGCGCTCTCCCAGCTGACCCCGACAGGAAGGAGGGCTCGTAGGGGGCGCTGTCCCCGCCCAGGCTGGGCCCTGAGGCCGGGCCCTTGGAGCCCTTCTGGAGCCCGTAGGCCGGCCGGCCCCTGTGGAGGTTCTGGATGGTCTCCTTGAAGGTGTAGTGGCGCCGAGCGCGGGGTGTGGTCTGCTTGTTGGCGGACGGGCAGCTGGTTCCGAGCATGTCGTCCAGGTCCAGGCTGGTATCGGCCTGGCCGGGGCTGCTCGGATCGTGGGTGGCGTCCCGGGGCCGACCCGACATGTCGTTAATCTCCCCATCATCATCTTCACCATTGTCATAATCATCACCACTGTCATCCTGCTGCTCCTCTTCATTCATGCCTGCCTCTGTGCCCTCAGTGGCTGGGTGAACAGATAAATGGGTAACAAATACCTTGTAGTGCAGTACATACAATGAGTTATTACAAATTAATGAATTAATTAACCAAACTACATTTCTGTGTTGCAAGCAGATAAAAATGTAAACGTGACATTTCCCACCACCAGCAGCCCTTTAGGCCCACTGCATACTGCATTACAGTGATGTCATCTTACTGCATTACAGTGATCCAATCACACTGCATTACAGTGATCTCATCACACTGCATTACAGTGATCTAATCACATTGCATTACAGTGATGTCATCTTACTGCATTACATTGATCCAATCACACTGCATTACAGTGATCTCATCTTACTGCATTACAGTGATGTCATCTTACTGCATTACAGTGATCTAATCACACTGCTTTACAGTGATTTCATCTTACTGCATTGCAGTGATCTCATCTTCCTGCAATACAGTGATCTAATCACACTGCGTTACAGTGATGTCATCTTAGGATATTGAACCACGAGAACATTACCAATAGCAATGGCTGGACCCTCCTTTGACTCACTGTCCTCTGCGAGACTTCTGTCCGTGTCATTTTGATCTTTCTGCAGCTCGCTGAAATCAATGGCACAGAGGTCCTGTGAGTAAAGTCATTCACACAATTAATACTGGGGCTGTAATAGGTCCCCCACCCCCCCCCCCCCGCCACAACACCTACGCCCAAAGACAATTCTCTGTATGTTCGGACAGCTTTGTTCATAAAAGCTCTGTAAAAAGATCTGTTCATCTGACATTGACTGTCAAAATATGTTTTGGCCCTAAGGATTTCTGAGTGGAATTATTTGATCCTTTCAAATGATTGATTCTCGAATAACAACTCTGGCCCAGATCTGGCCTGATCTCCCCTGCATCCCAGTCCGCTCTGGAGCAGCTGGAATGCCGAGTCTGCTGCTCCTTGTTACAGAATCTGTACAGTGACACTATTGTGCTGTGATGTGTTGTGTTGTCTGATGACCTTTGACCCCATTCTGTGTAGCGCTAAGCTATGTACCATGCTCCTGTTGCTTCTCTGCTTCTCTAGGTGCTCCTCGCTCTCATACTCGATCTCTAGCTTACAGCTGGGAGCTTCCAAAGGCAGAGGTGAGAAACCCTCAGTCTGAATACCCTTGGTCTCTTTTGTTCCTAAGACAAGAGGGACAGGTTCGCCAGTACACATCAGCACCAGGGATCACATTACACAAATGTGTACTTACTAACTAACTGTCTGTCTATCTATCAAAAACAATGATATATATTTATATCGTTATGTGAAAGTCATAAGTCAAAATCTATGACCTTCAAGGCAAGTATGGGTGAGCCTCACTTAGCTTCCATAGCTTAGGTGGACTTTTTGGTTATGGGCTGTAGTCCCCTTTTTAGGTGATGTGAGAACATTCCCCTTTTTGAAAAAATTGGTCATCAAAAAATGAAAGATTGTTTTTATTTTCATTTTAAAATACAACATCCCCTCAACTGGTTTTATGTATAAAATTCCATACAGCGAAACCACCTTCAATTTTGAAGATTCACAAGCCTATATTTAAATGTCAATAGGCTACTATGAGAATGAGAAGAGAGGAAACACACAGTAGCCTAGTCTATGTCCTACACATGGAGGGGCAGCTGTCGATTTGGGCCTGTACAATGCATCACAGGCCAGCCTACGTAGACCTTATCGTGCCTGGTGCCACTTTGGTTGATTGCTGTTACTTACTTCCAACCCATTGTGGTAGTTGTATTCCCTTGCATGGGAAGTTAGAAAGCCTTTAAGCATTTTCTGGCCACAATAAAAAATAAAAAAAATGAACAGCATACAGTACATAAGGGTAGGTTAGTTTAGGTCCATGCATTGACTATGCAGGCCTAGCAGTTTTTACATGTACATTCCTTCAGTCCTGTGCATCAGCACCCACCTGTTGATTGACACTTTGTGTGTGGGTGCACCCCTGTGTTAGTTTTCAATTCACAGAGCCAGGGGTTATGTCCGAACACTGGACACACAGAAAGGACAGCTATCAGATTGTGAGGTTATTCCCTGAAAGTAACAAGTGTATAGGCTTTCAATTGCTGAAGATCTCCATTTATTCTCCTTTTTTCTCTTTGTTCCTCCTCTTTATTTATTGATGTCTACATTAGCATTAATATTGCAGTTATTTGAGTCAGAGGACTAAGCAACTACAATATCTTGAATCTAACAGCCTTTGCCACTGTGTTGCGGTTGTGTGAGTGTGAGACAGGAAGGTGTCTGATAAGTTTCTGAGGACCTGTTATCTTTCATTATCTTTTCACAGGGCTTCTTTTGACACGCTGGCCTCTTTTGTGGAAAACACCATGGCAGTGTGAAATCTGTTCACATGGGTGCCTAAATAAAAATGGACATATTACACAGCCTCTGGGGAGGGACATAGAGCTACATAAGAGGCTACCAACTTTTCTTTCTCCCTAGCAAACAAAACTTTCTACCATAAAGGCCAAGCAAATATATTTAAATTAAAATTTGGGCTCATGAATCTTAAAAATAAAAAATGATTTCCCAGTTTGTACTTTCATACCTGAAACCAGTGGAGAAAATGGAAAATTACATGATTCTCATGTTCCGATTTTGCATTTTAAAATTAAAATCAAATAATCCTTCTCTTTTTGTTTGTCAAGATTCTGAAACGGATGGACTGGCCAGAAGATCCACTGACTCAGACTTAAAGTGGTTTGTTTGCTTGTTTGTTAAATAACAGGGGTGATTGTATACAGTAGGTGATGATTCTACAGTACAGAGGTGAACAGAGGCAATGTATTTTATAGGGGATGATTCTAAAGAGGTGAACAGAGGTGATGTATTCTACAGGTGATTATTCTACAGAGGTGATATAATCTTTAAGTGATGATTCTACAGAGGTGATGTATTCCATAGAGGTGCGCATAGGTGGTGTATTCTATACCTTTCTTTGCCTTTGGGAATCTGTGTGAGTAAATATTGTGATTCTCCAACTCCCGCTCCCTTTCCTGTGATGTCACAGATGATTACACAAAGAGAAGGAACAGAACATGTGTTTAGCTGGCAATTTCAGCACTCAGTGTTAAAGGTACAGTGCATGATTCTAATCAGGAGAGTGAACTATCGGGCAGAGAGAGTCACAGATTAGTTATCAGCCAAGCTGACACACACACACACACACACTCACACGCACAGGACTCTCACATTTCTATTCAGGCATCTGCTACACTATGCATGCATGGCCTTCCATTCAGAATCAGCTCATTAGGATATTCTATGAGCAATCATGAAAATTCGGCTCAAGAGTATCTGCACCTGTGACTGTGCGTTTCTATCCACTGTGTTATCAGAGTTAACAATGGACATTCTCCTAATCTAGGGAAGAGCATTGATCACCTGTGGGCAAAATCTACCGTAACACACGGGTAGAAATGCAACAAATGCAAAGTAAATTGTTTCAATCAACTTTAATTCCGTCAAATTCTATGTGCATTAGAAAATTGACTGCGCATTTCAAATGTTTACAGTCAGGATTTCTTATTTGAATGGTCAAAATATGCCTTAAAAGGTTGGATGGAGACCCAGATATTGTTTCAATGCTGCGGCCTCTATTGCCAACTCTGTTGGCATTAGTGGCATTGTGTTGTGCTATTAAAACTGCACATTTTGAGTGGCCTTTTTATTATCAACTGTCCAAGGCGCATCTGTGAATTCAGCATGCTTTTTAATCAGCATCTTTTGATATGTAAATGTAAATCAGGTTTCTCGGCCTACTTGTGTATATAAGGAATTTGGTCTCTGCATTCATCCCATCCGTGAATTAGTGAACACACAGAGCAAACAGTGAACACAGAGTTTGGTGAAGCACACACTAACCCGGCGCAGTGAACTGCCTTGCTACAGCGGCGCTCGGGGAGCAGTGAGGGGTTAGGTGCCTTGCTCAAGGACACTTCAGCCATTCCTGCTGGTCGGGGATCGAACCGGCAACCCTTCGGTTACAACTCCCGAAGCCCTAACCAATAGGCCACGACTGCCCCACTCACTTATGTCACTACTGCCAGGAAGATGGATTATCTTGGCACAGGTGAAGTGCCCCATAACATGAATTTGTGAACAAAATTAGAGAAATAAGTATTTTGTTTTCAAAAGACTGATCTGATACGCTGGAAAACTGTTGTGCTTACATGTTCAATATATTTGACACACATTTTCATATCATTAGAATCACAAGTCAGAACTCCCTTTAAACCCCTACCCTGATCTTCTGAGTCAGCTGGTCGATTTGTTCCTGGAGTAACTTGGACAGGTCTCGAGCCTCCACAGTTTTCCTCATCTCCGTGCTCAGGTGGCGGCTGGAGCATGCATTGCTCAACTCAAGGTTCCTCTCCAGCTCCTGAAAGACAGGGATTTATACAATGGGCATTATCTGTGATTGGCATTTTGGCATTTAAGTGTCATATCCACATTTATAAATTTATTTACAGGCCTGTAATATGACTGCTTTTAACTGCCTGACCACACACACACACACACACACACACACACAGACACAGACACAAACACACTGTGAATCACCACCCACACCGTACCCCTCCCCACCTTTATCCTCTTGGTCTTGACTTCCATCTCCAGGCTGAGTTTGCTGAGCTGCTGCGTCAGCTCCTCTCTCTTCCCTAGATGGCGCTGTCGACACAGCAGCTGCAGTCGGCGCCGCTCCTCGGATGCCTGCCGCAGGTGGTCCTCCATGGAGGCGAGACGCTGCGCCATGCTGTTCCTCTGGCCCCGCGCCTTCCGCAGGAGCTCCTGGAGGGCGTGCACCTCGTTCCCGTGCTTCAGCAGAATCTGACCCGTTAGCCGCGGGAGACACATCGATGCAGTTTAACAAGACACATCGACAGCAATTGACAAGAAGGAGACAGTGAGATTTCTTGTCTAACTAATGTCTCACGGATCTCAACAAAATCACACAATTTTCACACTCAGTAGTTTAAAATTCAAGTCTTGCTGTGTTTACTTTGAGAAACTCGCTTAGTCAGTTCATGCCCCAAATGGGTTTCACAGGTGCTCTGAGATCCTAGTTTTAGGCAACATTTCTATCTGCAACTCTTGAGTGCTGTGGGCTACACCCAATGCCTCACTCCTACCTGCCAAAGGCTGAGACTACAGAAGCTACTACTCTGCCACTGGGAGTGATTGCAGGTTGGTCAAGTGTCTTGCTCAAACACAGGTCATCCTACAACCAGGACCCACTGAGCTCAAACCATCCACTTCCCAAGTCTTCCCCCCTTCCAGTTATCCTCGTAATCTACCACTGTCCTGCCACCTTGCACAGAGCCACACAGCGGGCAAACAAGGGATGCATACCTGGGGCAGGCCGCTCTGGGAGTCCTGGAAGTGCTGCAGCGCCGCCGTGTGGCGGTTCTGCACGCGGCGCATCAGCCGGTTCTCCTGCCAGGCACCGTCCAGCTGGCGCTGCAGCTCCCACACCTGGCTACTCAGCTCCTTGATGCGGTGCTCGCGTGCCGACGCCACCCGCTGGCCAACGGCGTCCAGGGGCCGGATCGGGGGGAAAAGCGGCGCTTTGCGGCCAGGGCGGTGGCTCTTTTTTTGGTGTGGATGCTGCACACCTAAACGCTTTTGGCCTGAGGATGAAAGGAAAGAGTGAGCCTGAGGCACAATAAATAAACACACTGTAAGTAGGCCTACTTCACAACATTTCAAAATTAAAAAGTGTAACCGCACCCACACACCTCTTATTGGTTACGTTTAGACCATTTTATCATCTTAATATTTTGCACTGTTTTGCATTATATTTTCATATTCTATAATATGTCTCTATTTTTTTTACTTTAAGTTAATTTGAAGTTAAATTGGAGTTAAACTGGCTCTGAGCCTAACGTTATTGCTTATTGATTTGACATCGTTATCAAGTGACACACTTGAAATCACTTTTGTATTCTGAAGAAGCAGTAGGCTATTAGGCTAGCCTACCTTTGAGATTAAAATGTTTTGCTTTCTTAAGAGATTTCTTTACTGGCGAGGCGTGGGATTTCTCGAGCACAGAGAATGTGTCTTTATCATCCTCGAAATCATCCTGAGAGTAGGATGCTGGAGATCTCCCTCGACTGCTGTAAGCACGATCTTTGCTCTTGTTGGATGTGGTGGACTCAGACGATGAATTGCTAGCAGACCTACTGCAGGAAAGTGCATCTCCTTGTCCACCTTCATAGTCAGCATTATCGAAGTGTTGAAAAGACATCTTTAAAGATAAGTGCTTGTGTTATTGATCATTTAGTTTAGACATCTGATAGACATACAAGATCTTAACCCAAGCCACTCAAAAGTAGATAAATGAAAGGATATCAGACCAGGTAACTTAAGTTAACGTTAGCTGTCCGTAGGCCTAACTTAAACGATATCTATATTTAGCCTAACTGATCTGAACCAGTAACTTGGTCCATGAAAAGATACACAATTTTTAAACGCACAATGAAGAACTGTAGTTACCAAGAACAAGCGATCTAATAAACAACATAAACTACGCTAACTTATATGTTTTCACCTGGTCAACGGTATTTTGGCGACATAGCGGAGAGCGTAGTTTTGATTAGCCTAAATTATGTGATATGGTTTGGTTACCATAGAAACAAGAAACGCGTTCTTGTAAAGGGAACATGGGAAATGTAGTTGGCGACAATCGTCATGCGGCAAAACAAACAGTCCTCCGAAACAAACCTGATGGTTGAATTCCCCTAGTAGGTTAGTTAGGAAACGGTAAGTAACTTGCAACGTTGCTTCATTGATCTTAGAACATTGGTTACATTAGGCATATGCTACATTGTTGCAATGTAACACTTGACGTCTTTGTTCACTCGCGACCATGCACTGGTGGCTATTTCTGTCCTTATATGCATAATGAGTTGCGCGGTTACAGTCTAACTTGGTGTCCCCAAAGTCAACAGACAGCTGAAGTTGCCAATCATTTGGTCACCAGTGAACCCCTGAACCAAACTCACCAATCCCACAGAGGTGTGCTTGGGGACAAAAATAGCCTCGTTGGTGTGGTTGATGCACGCAGTACAGCCTGCCCTGTGCGTTTCGATTAACGAGAGTGAAGGCTAACGTTACAGGCTGTGTCTTTTAAGAGAACTTTAGTGGGCTCTCTTCACAAATCACAGTCTAACATCAAGATGGTTATTAAAGTATTTCTAGCCTCTTCATCGGGATCCACAGCGGTAAGCAAATTCAACACTTGTCATGTGCAACTTTTATTTAGCAAACTAGTTTTTTATTTGGACAATATGTAGGAATGTGCACGAAGAAATACTTGTTGGTTTAGGTAAAAGTTTGGCAAAAGTTAATGCCGCATAATGTGGAAAAATGTAGGGCACCTTAAAAAGCGTTTTGTCAGTAGGCTGAGCCACTAATTTGTGGGTCAGACGTGTAGCCAAGAAGCCACCCTGCCAGTTTCCTTATATATCTCGGCAGTGTCGCTGACATTCCAAACCTGCAACAGCAATCCCTTACAAAAACGTCGAGAACCTACTATTGAATAAATAACTCAAAGCTGTAACACAGACTTTCTTCTGACTTTCAACACCTACCAGTGTATTATAATAAATAATTGCTAATATTGAATAATAATACAACGAATTTGGAGTAGCCTATGACTTCACCTTCACCAAAAACATTATCATTAATAATGCAATAATGCATGTTATCCATCTTATGTCTTAGTTAGGCTACAGTCTGTTCATGTTTATTTAAAAAAAAAAAAAAGGAATATGTATGGAAGACATTGAAGGTAATCCAGTATAGTTGCCATTAAACAGACACACATTTCATAGCTTTTGTTTCAGTGGGCCGAAATGGGTATACATGTTTTCCTCTCAGATCAAGAAGAAGCAACAGGATGTTCTGGGCTTTCTTGAAGCTCTCAAAATCGACTACACACAGCTGGACATCGCCTGCAACGAGGAGAACCGCAGGTGGATGAGGGAGAACGTCCCTGGAGAAAAGAAGCCAGAGAACGGCATTCCTCTTCCTCCACAGATCTTCAACGAGGAGAGCTACTGCGGGGTGTGTAGAGTTCAGGCGCACTCTAGAATTCGGATGCTGGAATTGTTTCCCGTTTTTTAACACTGTGACATAAGGTTGAGTGTCTATAGTCACCTGACTAGTTCAGGTCTAAATTGGGAATGTTTGTACCCTGATCTAACACATTAGTAGATTAACCCAGGATACTAGTGAGTATAGGATCTGTGCTTGATAGGCCTACACAGTGTGTCAGGAACAGTGTGTCACAGTGTGTCAGTGTGTCATATTATACTTCTATACTCTTTACTTCAGTTTACATGCTAAGTGAACAAGTAAAAATCTGATTCCCAGTAGGCCTACCCTTCAGCAGAGGAGTTTTGAACATTCAAATAACATTCCACAACAATGTAAGGTTCCATAGAATGTTCTAAACTCCATCTGTAAATGGACTATTTGGTTATGACAAATTTAGTCGGAGTGAAATCAAATTCTCCAGGTTATCTTCTTCGATTTTATAAAATTGGAGTTCAGTCGGAGAACTCAGTTTACATTACATTTTTAATTGAAGTAAATAATTTAATCGGAGTGAAATCAGATTGGAATAAAGAATTAAGTCGGAGTGAAATCGTTTGTTTGCATGTAACCCCACTGACTGATGTCAGGAATGTCCAGCAAAGTTCTAAAAATGACCTGATGTCACATCTTCACTGTCACATATAGGATCGATGATAAAATAAAAGAATGGATTAATGGCGGTGTGTGTGTATATATATATATATATATATATATATATATATATGAATATGAATGATGTGATATGATGTTTTTCAATTTTATAGGACTATGAAACATTTTTTGATGCTAAGGAAGACAACGATGTCTACACCTTCCTGGGGATTCCACCTCCACTTGGCTTTAAGGTTGGGATCCTATTTTTCACTGTGTCACTGATGTTGTTATTATGTTGTTTGTCTGCATTTGACTTCTCCTCAGATGATTTGACATCTTATCAGCTGTTTGACATCTTAAATGTCTCACTGGCCATGTGTTAATTCTTAAATAATCTGTTTTCTCTTTTGATATAGGACATGCATATTAAAGTCTTTGATTTGTTCCTTCACAGAAACTATGGTTATGGTTATTGTATTTAGCAGACGCTTTTGTCCGAAGCGGCTTACAGAATATGATCATTACAATAGTTAAAATTAACAGTTTTTTTGTGTTTGTTTGTTTAAGTTGGTAAGCTTATATTATGCAAACTAGTCTCTGTTGGGCCAAAGATAAACTCCTTGGATAACAGTAGTAGTTTAGGTGTTTTATGAGAGCCAGAAGGTCAGCTAGGCTACTGTAACTGCATGGCAATGATGCAGTGGGAAAGTATAACGTTAATAACGGCTGCCTTTAAGATCTACTGTATGACTTAAAGTTAACTATTTTGTCGTGGATGATCATGAAAGAAACCCGTTGGATTTTATGGATGGAAACTGGTAATGCGTAACTGCACACTCTTATGTCCCTGAATGTAGCTAAGCCAATTAAAGGTCGGTGTGAGACCAAAACTAATCAACATTCCCTTGTTTATGTTTTCTTTAAGGCTCTTGGTAGCTATCGTAATATTTGTATCATATTTGTACATTTTTGGCTTAAAATATTATATAATTTCCTTCCGTGTAGATGTTTATAATTTTTTCTTGGTTGTAGCCACTCCCTGTAATTGTAGAATTGACGACATCATTCCCTTCTTCGGTTATGCCTGATACGGAAAGGTTTTTGATTAGAACGGTGTGTTGATTGTTTGGATGTGGCTTAATCTTGATTTTGCCCTCAGCGTTGTACAGACTTTATAGAAAATATAGTACACATAAGGCCCCTCAGCATTGCACAGATGGTATAGGAAATATAGTATATATGGTGCCTGTATTAAAGTCCATAATACTGGTGAAAACTTGCTGATATGCAACCTCAACAGCCAATGAAATGACATCCCTCCCTATCATCCTCCTGAAGCTATGTGCTGATTGTCTGGAATTGCTTATGGCTTGGACCGAGGCTCTGTTTGCTTCCAATTTACAGAGGCAAGGTTGCATAAGAACGGCAGAGGGTTTTTTTTTCCTTTCATTTTTTGAAAGAACTGAACAGACGGTTAAATGTTTGTGAGGAGTCATTAGCTGAATTTGACAGTGTTGGTATTGGTGTTCATTAAAAAGTTAGAAGTCGATTTTTTTTTCATTGATATGGCAAGTGATTTGATATTTTCTAACAGTCCATTGGGCTCTTGGGAGTCCATCTGGTTTGACTCATCAAATCGGACACATCTCTTTTGGCACAGGCAGCTCAGCAGGTGGTAGAACCTGTTTCCCAGAACGGAACCAATGCTGAGGAACCCCTGGATGATGACTCGACAGTAATTCCCTGACTTATTTATCACCATTTATCATCTCTTTGTCCAGTCATGCTTGACCCCAGCGACCTGTGTGGTGTTTTTTCTCCATCAGTTCCCTCCTCTGTTCCCGTGCTGTGTTCGTCATGACTGAGGCCATTTGTTGCCATGTTGTCCGTTGTGTGACTAATAATCTTTGCATGTGTTTTCTTTTTTACATGTTTAACTTATAATGAATATCTATTGTTGTGTTTTTTTTTGTGTTGACATTAGAATGTATGTTTTGTCAAGCATGTCCATGGCATAGTTGTGGCCTACAGTTGTTAAAGCATTCTATTATACTGTTAAAATTCAACTTTGTTGATTTGATTGTTTCACAAGTAACTAGTTTAAAGGAGAATTCCGGTGCGATATTGACGCACCGGAATTGTAATTTCATGTATGGTATCATGTTTCAAGTGTATTGAAACATGATACCGAGTGTGAACGTATGTCTCATAGCCCATCTCGGCTTGTCCCCTGCACTCCAAAATCTGGAGGCTTAGTTAGCCGATGCTACCAACAGCTTTTTCAATAGTGGTGCTTCGGCATCGGGCTAGCCATGCAAATAAATCACTGTTTTACACCCATTTACGAGGCTCAATATATCTCCACACTTCATTGGTAAACTTCCGAGGGCCCTGACATTTAAAACGAGACATTGAGAACTTTGAAAAAGCACTGGTAGTTTACTTACTGTCTGTATAAATCGTCTTGTATCTTCACGAAGTTTAGCGTTTGCAGCCATCTTGAATTTAGTCACGATAAGTCGAGCAACGAGTAAGAATGAACAGGTATGATAGGTATCAGATTCCAAAAATAATTCAGTGGAAATGCATGGATTCCAGTTTCTTCCAGTAGCAGCAACTGGAATCCATGCATTTCCACTGAATTATTTTTGGAATCTGTGTAGTGTAGTATTGCTGTAACCACAGATGCCTCTCTCCAGTTCGTAATGAGAGTACATCCAGAGGGTGGCTGGCATATGATGTCATATAGTCTGTACAGTCCGCTGTGTTCAGCTCTTGAGAATTTCTGACATACTCTTCAGATAGACACAGACAGAGACATGCACATGCACACTTACAGACAGACACACATACACACTTACACACACACAGATACATGCACATGCACACTTACAGACAGACACACATACACACTTACACACACAGAGACATGCACATGCACACTTACAGACAGACACACACACACATACAGTACACACAGATACATGCATACATATACACACACATGCGCACAGAGACATGCACATGCACATATATGCACTTATAGACATACACACATACACTCAGAGACATTCCACGTCGGAGGAGTCTCTGATCCTGTCTCCTGGCCTGCTGTTTGTGATTGTACTTACTACCTTTCTCTCCCTTTCTCTCCCCCTCCTTCTAGTGCCCGATCTCCCCCTAACATCCTCCCTCCAACCCTTCCTACACACACACACACACACACACACACACACACACACACACATATTGATGGTCATGTATTCTAACATGTTTGATATTTCTCTCCTCTTCCTCCACTCCACTTTGTCCTTGCGTTTGGGGATCGCGCTGCCCCTCCCTTCACTCCTCTAGAAAAAGGGGGTGCCAACGGAGGAGCAAAACGGACATGCTGAGGGGGAGCAGGTGAAGGAGGAGGAGGAGGAGGCAGCTCCCGCGGAGGAGGACGCAGTGCAAGAGGAGGCCGAGGAAGAGGCACCTGCAGACGCTCCGGCAGAAGAGGTTGAGAAGGAGACAACAGAAGCTGCCGCCGATGAGGAGGAGGAGGAAGTGGAAGAGGAGGCAGCGGAAGACGAGAGTGTAATTGCTCCCAACCTTTAGAACCTCATTGGTGTTTCTTTTGTGTTCTCCCTTCCTCCGTCTCATTCCCTGGGCTTGCATCAACCCTTTCTCTCCTTCAATCCTCCCTTGTTCATGTCGCCTCTCCTTTGATCTTGACTTCACGTCCCTTATCCTCCCATTCCTGTGTGCACTCCCCTGTTAATCTTCACCTTTTTCCCTCTTCACTATTGTCCTGGCGGTTTGTGTTTTCACTCCTCTCTCCTCTGCACACCATAGACTGTAAACCTTAGTTTCTCCTTCCCTACCTTCTCCATGTTCTCCTGGTTGTGTTGGCGCTCACCTCTGACATTCTAGAACTGTTTGATTGCTGGGGTCACCCATGTTGTTCACTTCCTACCTTGGTCCGCTCCCATAAATGTCCCCCTCTTCCTCCTAACTCCATCCTCACCAGTGTTCCTGTTTGCAGCCTCGTGTTGTCCTGTGGATGATAATACTGCCCCTGTCGGCCTCATTCAAGTCAAGTCTTTGGCATACTGTTCCCTGTAGTAGTGGCGTAGTTGGTTGTGTAGTGATAGTGTAGTGGTTGGTTTGATCCGTGAGTGATGTCCTGTGCTAATGTAGATCGGCACGAATGGTGTTTCTAGAGGTCTGTTGTCTCTTCCTTGTCAAGTGTTGCCATGACGAGCCTGAGCCTTGTCAGATGTTGCCATG
This sequence comes from Alosa alosa, assembly GCF_017589495.1. Classification (NCBI taxonomy): domain Eukaryota; kingdom Metazoa; phylum Chordata; class Actinopteri; order Clupeiformes; family Clupeidae; genus Alosa; species Alosa alosa. The sequence goes on from NC_063203.1 coordinate 26,390,159, forward strand.
ACGAGCTGTGTCTAATTCAACTTCTCTTTTTATTTTGTTTTTGTTCAGAAAAGAGGTGTAGAGGAGGAACCCCAGGTAAATCTCTTACTGAGAACATATTTGAAAAATAATATTTATAATTTTGTATTTTTCTTATGTTATCCATACAATACAAGTATTGATAGAGGTAATAATGCCTTTAAATAGTCTGATTATCCTGCTAAAGTAGTTACAGCACTGAGATGACCTGTCTGAGCTTCTGTTTTGTCCCTCCATCTTCTAGGAGGTTGAGGGAGAAGCCGAAGATGAAAAGGTAAGATAGAAACAATAACTTCTTTCCTCCACATGTAAAACTATTTTATAACTCTTCAAAGAAACCCATTATTAACGTGGAAGGAAGCCCTACATATTCTTACATTAATCATAGATAAGGATCTTTGAACATTGTCATAGCCAGTCCTGTTGTCGCCAGTGATGTTGAAGGCAAAAATAATGTTAACATGGCAGTCTGGGGTCTTTAAACAAGGTGTGCTGTATTTGATGAGTATGACTAACTGTTCCCACACTTGCAAGGCATAATGGACGTGCAACATTTTTCATGACGTAGGGCAGCTTCAACTGTGTGCAACAACAGCGCCTCTGGTTTGACCTGGATTTAATATGGCAGCAGTATAAGACCTCTATATCAGCCAGGCTGTCCACTAGTACTGGCTCACATCAAGGCCACATTCACAATTCTTAAATCCTGGAGGTGTTTTTAATCCAGGTGCTGTGCTACTGGTGGACTCATTATTATGCTCTGTGTGTTGAACCACATGACTCCACATGCCTATGCCCAGATGGTGCGTGTGTGCGTGTGCGTGTGTGTGTGTGTGTGTGTGTGTGTGTGTGTGTGTGTGTGCGCACGCTACTGTCCTGCTAGCACCTTCCCCTCTGGCAATATGAGGAATCTACCAAAGCAGCATCTTGCTTGCCTGCCCAGTGCCTCATGGTCAGCTGCAGCATTGTGGCCTTGAATGCAGAATGAGGCCAAAGATGCTTTATGAACAGAACAACCTAGGCACATTAAGGTTTCCTAAATTATGTGATGTGATTTTATTTTATTTTTTTTAATCGGAGCACCATATCCTAATGTCAACTGCTCTGACAAGTGCACAGACAGAAATGTTTTGAAATGGCAATTTTTTAAGGCAGGTACTAAAATGAAAGCAAAATAGATATTGCAGATAGAGGCAAAGCCACCATGAGCAAAGTAATGTTTAGATCACAGAAATGGTGGCTTTTCGGGTTCCAGGGGCGCTGTTGTTGAGATATTCAGAGTTACACTTTTTTGCATCAAGTCACATTTGCTGACAGTTAACTGAACCTTATTCTTTACAACCACCAGATATGGGATGTATCGCCTTGAGTTCTGACATTGGGATGTTGTTTGACCTGACCTGTTAAGATACGATGTTGCCAGAATGCGATAGATGCACAATACTGTTGTCCTCTTTTTTCCAGAAGGCCAGAGTATGGTGGGAATGTTAAACAAAGACTTGCTAAAGAATAGATCAGCTATGTTAAGTCAAACGCTAATAATCACTATCCATTGTTTTAGGGTGAAGACGATCAACCCATGTCCGAGGTAGATTTGACTCTTGGAGTGTGCTCTGTGTAGCTGTAGTCCTTATCTCTCTCATCCTCTCTTTGCTGGTGTAGTCACTGTGTCTGTGAGAAAAAGTA
>NC_063203.1:26399362-26466862 GCF_017589495.1 Alosa alosa
TGTGTGTGTGTGTGTGTGTTTGGTGTGTGTTTGGTGTATGACCTTGTTTGTGTGTGTGTGTGCGTGTGTGTCTGGTGTATGAGTTTGTGTGTGTGTGCGTGTGTGTCTGGTGTTTGAGCTTGTGTGTGTGTATGTGCGTGTGTTTGGTGTATGAGCGTGTGTGTGGTTTTTTTGTGTGTGTGCGTGTGTTTGGTGTATGAGCTTGTGTGTGTGTTTGGTGTATGAGCCTGTGTGTGGGTGTGTGTGTTTGGTGTGTGCGTGTGTTTGGTGTATGAGCTTGTGTGTGTGTGTGTGTGTGTGTGTGTTTGGTGTATGAGCCTGTGTGTGGGTGTGTGTGTTTGGTGTGTGTGTGTTTGGTGTATGAGCTTTCCTTGAATTTCCCCTGGGGATCAATAAAGTATCTATGTATCTATCTATCTAGCTTGTGTGTGTGTGTGTGTGTGTGTGTGTGTGTGTGTGTGCACGCCCATGAGGTGGCAGCCTGCCTGAGAGCACAGAGCAGATGGGTGCTCAGGGTCATTTTTCTTCTGCTGCCACATTGTTGCAGCACTTGCCGTCCCCAACATATTGTTGCGCGCAAGACAAATGTGAGGCGCTAATAAATGTTTACTCTGTGCCCTCCTGGAATTCCACTCCACGTTCCCTCTCTCTATTTGCCTTGTCTTGCGTCACTTGGACAGATATGTCCTTGCTGTAACCTCAGAGAGAGAATGGGCTTTTAAAGAGTCCCTGCATTGAGGTCTCTAGTTGCCATTGCAAAGATATGCTGTGAAGGTTCACTACACCCCCTCAGCTAAAAGAGCAGACTCAATCTGAGGACCAAAGATGGTACACACTAAAGGATGCAATAGAAAACAGAGTCTAATAGAGATTAACTCAGTACTGGTGAGATCATATTATTGTAGCCGATATTTTGTGGTAAAACTGCTCCATGATTGACCTGTCAGAAGAGTTGAAGTTGTCTACTCTGTCCAGTGGAGGGTCATGGTGCCATGGTATCCTCACTGTCTGTGAATTCTATTGGCACGGTGTCCTCACTGTCTGTGATTTCTACTCTGTCCAGTGGAGGGTCATGGTGGCACGGTGTCCTCACTGTCTGTTCCCTCTGTCCCACAGCTTGGAGTGTCCCGTCCCCACCTAGCCTGTGCCCCATCCTCGCTGAAACTCCAAGATCCCCTTCCCCTCCTCCACACACACACACACACACACACACGCACACACACACACACACACACACACACGCACACGCACGCACACACACACACACGCACACAGACACACACACACACACCTCATTGGACACAAGCCCTGGCTGAAGCCCTGCTGACCAATGAAGGCCTTCATACCTCTGGACCCTCGAGATCTCCCAGTGGACACAGAAACACGAAAACTCAATTCTTTTGTTGCTGTTGCTGCTGTGTGATCATCCCCCTAGATTGTTCTGCTGCTGATGATGGCGGTGGCAGCTGCCAGCTTTTGGGTTTAATCCAGAAGAATACAGACAATAACTCATACTTAGAATCTCACATCAGACTTTCAAATCTGTTAGAACACTTTCCTTTGTTGTACATACAAAAAAAATAGAATAGATTTTTCTAAAAAAAAAAGTGTTTCTTACCCTTATGTTGTCTGATCAATAATGCTGTTACCATGGTAGCCATCATACATCTGAATCGGTTGTTGTCTTGGACACAGGCCTTCATTTTAGCTCACTTGAATTTACTTTTGTTCTGATGAGTGAATGTTTTATACCGCTGTGAATGAACGTGATCATAGCACTGCCAAACACAGTCCCTACACCACAACCACTAGGTTCTGAGTATTAAATAACATTACAAGTTCTCTGTTGGTACACACTCCCACAAAGGACATTTGTTTTTATATGCTTAGAACCTTATGATGAGGGTCAGGAGTTCTGGGGAACTATCTACATGGTTCTAGAGTCTTGTGATACTTTGTGGATTGGTTCTCTGGTGGTGTCCCTCTTCTAGTACCTTCAAAGGGTTCTAAGTAATTGTTTGGTCACTGTGGTTTGGTTTTTCTGAGAGTGTAGAGGAACAACCCGTCAGGTTTGTACCCATGACAATGACGTGACTTTTAAACTGAAGTAGAGACAGAATCACTAACAGTTATGTTAACGTATAGACACACATATGATTCTGTAGGCTGTATTGTCTTGTCTTGTCTTGTCTTGTCTTGTCTGTCTGTCTGTTTGTCTATTGCACTTATTGAATGTAGTAGGCAGAGGTGAATAAACAAGCGGCCTTCTAAACGTCAATAAAACATAAGAGTGGTGTACGCAAGGCTGGCCGGCTGCAACGTGTTCTATTTTTAATGCATTGTGTGCATTCAGGGAGCTCTGCACAATATGTGGACGGGGGGGAGAGAGGGAGGCCGACAGACAGGAAGTGAGGTTGAAAGGCTGCACACTCCCAGGAGAGTGAGGGGTTGACCATACACACTCTCTCTCTCTCTCTCTGAGTGTGTGTGTGCATTAATATTGTGTGTACGGAATTCTATAGGATCCCCAAAATAGGAAATTACTTTGTGTACGTACAGCAGTTTCTTCAATTCCTGTGTAGGGTCCCCCCCATCCCACCCCACTCTGTGTGTTCCCTATGGCAAGCCTGCAGCACATCGACAGGTTGTTGGACAGGTGTCCATTCGTACTGGCAGAGGCGTGGACTTGAGCTGAGCAGGTGTTAGCACTAGCGATCCCGCTGCAACAGAGGAGAGACCTTGGCAGTAACACACAAAATAGACACATTGTGCCGCTCTACTCCTGCACCCCTCGCTTGTCCTTGATTTCACACACACACACACATACATACATGCAGACAATGCACATGCTACTCCTAATAATAACCAGAGGTCTATGTATTTCACTTGAAGAATGAATAAATGCCAATGGGAAGTTGAGTTTCTCTCTCCTGGGACTGAGGAATGCTGGGAGCCATTGTTCTGAGCGGCTGTGTGCCGTGGTGACGCATGCCAGACCAACAGGCTCTTAGGGCTGGGAACAAAGTCTGACTCGGGCCCTGGTAATGTTTAACAAAGTGAGTTTCTGACTCAAAAACGTACCCGTTACACAGAGGTGTGTGTGTGAGAAAGAGAGAGAGAGAGAAAGCACACACACATGTTGCATTCACAGATGGCCCTCTTATGACTTCACAGGCTGATCCTGTTTGGAGAGCTTAAAAGGTATGATTTCTTTGTCATATGGTTTAGAATATCTGTGTTTTTCTATAAATTTCTCATTAGGGAAAATGTGGTTTTATGAGTGACAATGTCAGAGAATGAGGGACCTCTCCTAAAACCGTTAGACCGCTAACCTGAGATGCCAATACATACTTCTTAACCCTCAACAGCGGAGTTTAGGTTTATGCTTCAAAGTCACACTTAGCTGTTGTTGCTGATGTAAATTATTTGTTTCAGGCATTTTCATATCGGGGCTTTCAAATTCACTATGCATCCTGGCATTATTTAGTTCATGAAAAACGTAATGCGTAAAAGCTGTAATATGCCCTAATCAGAAGCAAGATGCAGAGAGTTCACATTCAATTTGATAAAGTTTAGCCTTCATGCTCATCCTCAGAATGATATCAGCAATGTACGTCTAAGAATCAAGCATTTGTGGTGGGTGTGGGTGAGGATTTATTCATTATCTTGTAATATAGACATAATGGTTGTAAGCAATATGTTGATGCATTTATGTAAGGTCTATATGCAGAACTACCTAGAAATGATATATATGAGAGATTTAGTTCAGTTTAGCTCATCAAAGCCTAATTCAACATGTGTAAAATTGCAAGACGGCTCCACATCAATGGCATGAGGTTCAGTCACTGCAGTAGATGATCTAATCGGAGGATAAGTGAATCTGTTCAGCTCTTGTAAATGAAGCTGAGCACTGTTGCACAAAATGAACTGTCCATGGGTCATTTCTGATTACAGCATGATGATCTGTCCAGAGGAGATAAATTGAAATGGTAAATTGATTAACCATAACCTTATCTTATAAAACTACTGCACAGCGTGTACAGCCACGAGAGTGGTGGCTATGCTTTCAAAGTGGCCAAGAATAAACATTGTAAAAGTTAATTAAAATATTATGTTATGCACATTGTTATTGGAATGTATCACTTTATGTGCATATGTATGCATCACATAATAGTCTCTCTGTCTCTCTCTGTATGTGTGCACATGTTTTTGAGAATGTGTGTGTGTGTGTGCGTATGCGTATGCATGTGCGTGTGTGTGTGTGTATGTCTGTGTGTGTGTGTGTGTGTGTGTGTGTGTGTGTGTCTGTGTGTGTCCTTGCAGGTTTTAACAACAAAGGCATGACTGTTACCTTGGCAATATGTTGTGTGTTGCCCTCCTGCTAGTACAGTTGGCATTTGCTACTCAAGGTGAGAGAAAACCACACACTAGCATCTCTCTCCAGCACAGTGCCAACTCCCTGTGGCCAATGTCTATTAGCACATGATCTGGTCAACAAAGAAACAAAAAAGATATTACTGAAATTTTACAACTCAGGGAAGGAGACACATATCACAAAGAAATATTATTTAGTGTGAATTCCTGGCCTGCACTAACTTTGCTATGATTTTTGTTTATTGTTGGCAGTATTATTTTTTTTTCGTTACCATGTTTTATTCACAGAATCCCACCACAATTTAGTAAAAATGAGCACACATTCTCTCAGTATACAAAACATCTTGCAATGACCCCTCCTGGGCCCAGGTTCCGTATTAAATTGCTTTGCAGTTAAACCCATAGGGCAGTATATGTGTGTTAGTACAATGATGTCAAAATGTAAAAAAAAAAGAAGTCTTCAGAGAAAATAAGGCAGTTTTTCTGGGATGCATGACAGTTAGATTTACGTTCCTATTAATGAAGAGGATAGATGATAAAAAAAAGCACTCCTTAGCTGGTGGAGATTTACTGCGTTCTCTGAACGCGATTCATTATCCTCACGTTCCCTCATCCTCGTGCGTGTGTGGCCTGTCTAGCCTGCAATCTTGCAGGTGTTTCCCCGTGCTCTGACAAGCGTGTGACAGCTCGCCTCAGGTTCAATTAACCCACGGCGAGAAAAAATAAATCAAGAGCAGCAGCAAGTCAGTCAGTCAGAGCTGAGCATGATGGGATTAGAAAGGCAGAGATCTAGATTCACTAACATAGAACATAGAACATAACACAGAGATCTAGATTCACTAGCAGAACATAGAACATAACACAGAGATCTAGATTCACTAGCAGAACATAGAACATAACAAAACATACAGAAATGTGATCAGACTCAATGCTTCAGGTTATGAGGTCAACTGAGATATATTCTTTCCAACCAATCGGGCAGAAAAGGCTTTTTTAAGTAAGTACTCTTTTGATCCCATGAGGGAAATTTGGTCTCAGCGCAGTGAGCTGCCTGCAACAACAGAGGCGCTCAGGGAGCAGTGAGGGGTTAGGTGCCTTGCTCAAGGGCACTTCAGCCGTGCCTACTGGTCGGGGTTTGAACCGGCAACCCTCTGGTTCCAAGTCCGAAGCGCTAACCAGTAGGACACGGCTGCCCGTGCACATTTAGTAATATTTATACACATACCGGTATTCTTACTCTAAACATAGGGCTCAATATTGCAGCCATATAAGGTCACTCTGTGCCATTTGAGACACGTTGTGTGTCTGTGTGTTTGGGTCATAAGAAGAATGTGGTCACATGAGGTCACTATCTTTTTTTTTTCAGGGTCAGTTCACAGGATGTCACTGACTGTATACTGTATAACTTAGTGTATACCGGTATATCAGAACATTAACCATTCCAGTATATTAAACTGCTACTCAATGACACCAGAATTTGCATAACAAAATTACCATATCACCAAATTATCAATGCTGTAATTATACTGTATATTAGGCATAGGCATTTGATAGACTTGTTATCAAAACATGTTATCAAACTAAGAATGTCTAGTGGCCTAAAACTAAGATTACTTTCCTTTGGCCCGGTCAGGTAAACGGAGGGGTTCTGTGGGCTACTGCTCTGTTAAAAAGAAGCGTCTAGTTTACTAAACTTGTATTTGTGGGGCGTCTATCTCGGCTGAAGTCTCACACAGACCAGATGGCTGCACCCTGTGAGGTGTTTCTACGACTCCTCCCGGGCACACAGATGTGTTAGCGCGCCTGGTTAGCGGGAGACAACCCACTAGGCAGTGTAGGCAGTCCATGAGCGGTCCACTTGTTTTTAATATTGTTTTTAAACACCCCACCGGTTTATGGTCTGCCTTCAGCTCAGCCTAGTTTAGACATTGCAGTCACCTCAGTGTGAAAGGAACCAGCCCTCCCAAGAACTGAGTCACTACAGTTTTTATTCCCTAATCACTGAAATGCCCTAACATTTCACTATTTAGCCTCTAAATATTTTATGGTCTGAGCATAATATTGTATTTGTTAAAATTAGGCTTTTGTTATACACATTATTGTCCAGTTACTATTGCCTGCCTGTCTACATTCATATCATCATCATCATCATCAGCATCATCACACCATTTTTCACTGACCTCTGGCTGTGTGTGTGTGTCCCAGGTCAGGATGCATCTTCCTCCTCCTCTTTCTTCTCTTCCTCCTCTTCACTGCGTCAGTCGGAGTTGGTTCTGGAGCCCAGATCCTTGGCGGTGCTCACTGGCCAATCGGCCCGCTTCAACTGCAGCACGACCGAACCGTGGACCATCATGATATGGCGTCTGGATGATGCTTCAGTGATGGTCATCTCAGCGGGAAACGGTGCCACAAACACCACGTTGTACAAGGCAGTAAACTGTTCCACGGCCCAGACGTCCTGCTGGGAGCTGGTCATGGAGAGGGTCATCCGCAGCAACTCAGCGCAACCCCACCGGGTCGTCTGTGAAACTCTGGGTGGACTACTAATGGCAGCTGAGTTGCATATCCAAGGTCTGCTCCTCATCGTTTATATCACTTTATATTACTCTCTACTATACAGTTAAACAATAAATACACTAAATACACACACATGCGCGCACGCACACACACACACACACATACATACAGTACATACACACATACAAACACAGACACACACATACATACACACAAACACACACACACCCACACACACACACACATACATACAGAACATACACACATACAAACACAGACACACACATACATACACACAAACACACACACACCCACACACACTGTACAGACACATAAACACACACACACACACACACACACACACACACACACACACACACACACACACACACACAGACACGCACACACACACACACACACTCAAAATCAAATGGTTTTGGTACTTTACTATATTTAAGATACGATTGTTGGTAAGCCATAGATTGATTAAAGGATGGATGTGTTGAAAGAGGGATTGATTGGTTGGTTGGTTGATTGGTTGATTAATTGGTTGTCTGGCTGGTAGACTGATTGGTGGAGTGACTGGTAGGATCAGTGGTTGTCCACATGTAAGTATTGTATATGAAATGTTCACATATCTGCGGTATAACCAGAGCCGGACAGTAACGGAGTACATTTACTTGAGTGCAGTACTTGAGTACAATTTTGAGGGATCTGTACTTTACTCGAGTATCATTTTTGGGGATTACTCATGACTTTACTCAAGTACATTTGAGAGGCTAATATTGTACTCTTTACTCCACTACATTTCTATCCATAACCGTGAGTACCCGTTACTACTTCTAAAAAAAAAGGAAAAAAGAAAAATCTCGGAAACCCTCAATTTGTTATTTCCCTCACAAACGTGATTGGATTGTGCAGGCACCACTGATTGGGACAGCCTATCAGCAATCACCTTCAGCTATGTCAGATTTAAATAAGAGACAAAACCATGGACGAAACAATGGATAAAGACGCAGCAGGTCCATCCCGGGAATGTGCCAACCCGTGGCCCCACCTCGCCAGACTATTTCAATTTTCTGAACAAGTTAATGATAGTTTTTCGCTATGTTTCAATTACAAAATAGTATTTTGTATTTGAAATACGTATTTTATGTCCATGTATTAGAAATACTGCCCATCCCTGGCAACATGGTAAAAAGATGAAAATGACTTGATTTTACTTTCAATTCCCTTTTAATTCCAAGGTATTAACATTAACATTTTTCATAACTCCATGTAGGACGTTTCTGGACATAAATGTAAGCACTGTAGCAGTAGTAATGCAATATTTAAAAAATGTACTCTTAATACTCAAGTACTTTTAAAAACAAGTACTTCAGTAGACATCTGACTGTTGTACTTTTACTTGTGCTTGAGTCAAATTTAGCAAAGGGTATCTTTACTTTTACTTTTAAGTAATGAAGCTGTGTCCTCTGTCCACCTCTGGGTATAACTAGAAATTAATCTAAAGCCAAAGTCAGTTTGTGGGGGTGAACTAACACAGACTTCTTGATGTGGTACCACCTGAAACATGCATTGAAACATGCATACTATAGGTTCGTTTTTCACAGAAGTGTGTGTGTGTGTGTGTGTGTGTGTGTGTGTGTATGTGTGTACAGTATTTGTGTGTGTGTGTGTGTGTGTGTGTGTGTGTGTGTGTGTGTGTGTGTGTGTGTGTGTGTGTGTGTGTGTGCGTTTATGTATGTATACAGTATGTGTGTGTGTTGGGCCGGCTTATTTCCCCCCACACTGTAGCTGATTTAGGTGCACCTATCGACCAGGGTGTTCCTCAGCCAGGGGCATTCATTAGCCCCACTGACTGTGCAAGGGCTGCCTCTCGCTCGGGCATATGACATTGTTGATGCCAGCGCCCGGGATGCCTGGACGGGTATTGATTGGGCACCGCCATAAACACCCCTGGGGGTGGGCAGCTGCTCTCTCTGTCTCGCCAGCGTGAGGGACAGGCAGAGAGTGGCCGTGAGGCCAACCTTGAGCTGCGCTGTCCTTTAGACGCTCCCCGGCCAATTCTCTCCCTCTCTCTCTCTCTTCCTCTCTCTCTCCCTCTCTCTCTCTCTTCCTCTCTGTCTTCCTCCCTCTCTCCCTCGCTCTCTCCCTCTCCCCCTATCTTTCTCTCTTCCTCTCTCTCTCTTCCTTTCTCCCCCTCCCTCTCTTCCTCCCTCTCTTTTTCCCTCTCTCTCTATCTCTCCCCTATCTCTCTCTTCCTCCCTCTCCCTCTCTTTCTCCCTCTCTCCCCCCTCCTCTCTCTCTCTCTCTCAGGCCATAAATCATAACTTCTTTGCAAATGGCCAGAATAGAGCCTCCATGCTGATGTAGAGTTGTTAAAAAAGTTCCTGTGACAGAAAAGAAGGGGGCAGCATAAAAAGTCTCCCTCCTCCCTCTCTCTCCCTCTCTCTCTCACCCATCCACTCTCTCTCTCTCTCTCTCTCTCTCAGAAAAGATGGGGGCAGCATAAAAAGTCTCCCACCTCCCTCTCTCTCCCCCCCTCTCTCTCTCTCTCTCTCTCTCTCTCTCTCTCTCTCTCTGAGAAAAGAAGGGGGCAGCATAACAAGTCAAAGTAAGTGGCCGACTGTACCGTGTGCTGGGCTGGGGTGACAGACTGCAGGCAAGGAGCAGCACTTTACCTCCGGGGTGATTTGTAAAGTCCTTCAGGATGGCTCCCAGGTGTTTCTCTTGCCAGTCAGTGTCAATCATAAACAACACACACTTGACGGGGCCGCTGGGGCGGTGCTCCCTACACGGCCTGCGCGGTGCAAAAAGTGTGTGCTACAACAGAACAGAGGAATGAAGCCCAACGTAAGAGAGGAGATAAAAAAAGAGAGATTGAAATAGTGGAGGCCCATGTTCAAGTGTTGAAGGTGGTGGGGTGTGTGTGTGTGTGTGTGTGTGTATGTGTGTGTGTGTGTGTATGTGTGCTTGCGTGCATTAGCCTGAATGTTGTCGGTTCAATTCCCGGCTTCCACCGTTGTGCCCTTGAGCAAGGCACTTAACCCCGAGTTGCTCTGGGGACAATGTGATCCCTTGTAATATAGCTGACATATGTAAGTCACTTTGGTCAAGAAGTGTCTGCTAAATTGTAAAGTAATGTGTGTGTGTGTGTGTGTGTTTGATTATTCAAAACATTTGATTCCTAATGAATTACTTGTAATGTGGAATTGAATAAAGTATCTAAACTGTGTGTGTGTATGGTGGGTAGCTGCAGGTTGTGGCCCGTGTGTGTGTGTGGTTGGGGACAGCCGTAGCCTACTGGTTAGCGCTTCGGACTTGTAACCGGATGGTTGCCGGTTCGAACCCTGACCAGTAGGCACGGCTGAAGTACCCTTGAGCAAGGCACCTAACCCCTCACTGCTCCCCGAGCGCCGCTGTTGTTGCAGGCAGCTCACTGTGCCGGAATTAGTGTGTGCTTCACCTCACTGTGTTCACTGTGTGGCTGAGTGTGTTTCACTAATTCACGGATTGGGATAAATGCAGAGACCAAATTTCCCTCACGGGATCAAAAGAGTATATATACTTACTTATATATATATATATATATAAAATATGTGTGTATGGGGGGTATCGAAAGTGGTAGGATGCATGCATGCGTGCGTGCGTGCGTGCGTGCGTGCGTGCGTGCGTGCGTGCGTGTGTGTGTGTGTATGGGGGGTGGCTGCAGGTGGAGTTTGATGGAGTTAGCTGAGGTGGAGCGAGGGGTGAGAGGTTGCCAGATGCGGTGAACTTCATGCTATGGATCAGTTGATACACACACACACACACACGCACAGCAAAGTCATTGTAAAATGCTGAGGGGGGATTTTCTCCTGGTGCTGCCTGTAGTTTTGATTTGATTTGATTTCCCGCTGGGCTAGGCTCTAAGGAGGCATATCGGACAGAGTCAAATTGGCGAAGCTCACTCTTGTCACGTTTAAAGCCCACGCAAGAAATGGAGAAAAAAAGAAAAAAAGAAAAAAGAAAGTTGATAAGAAATAGTCATGAGAGAAAACACACACACACACACACACACACACACACACACACACACAAGCGCACACACACACAAACACACACACACACACACACAAACACACACACACACACACACATGCACACACACACACACACACACACACACACACACAAACACAAACACACACACACACACACACACACACACACACACACACACACACACACACACACACACACACACACACAAACACACACACACACACACACACACACACACACACACACACACACACACACACACACACACACACACACACACACACACACACACACACACACACACACACACACACACACACACACACACACACACACACACACACACACACACACACAAACACAAACACACACACACACACACACACAAACACACACACACAAACACACACACACACACACACACACACACACACACACACACACACACACACACACACACACACACACACACACACAAACACACACACAAACACACACACACACACACAAACACACACACAAACACACACACACACACACACACACACACACACACACACACACACACACACACACACACACACACAAACACACACACACACACACACACAAACACACACACACACACACACACACACACACACACACACACAAACACACACACACACACACACACACACACACACACACACACACACACACACACACACACACACACACACAAACACACACACACAAACACACACACAAATTATACATCAATCATGGCACAAAATCTCACAGGCTAGACACAATGGACAAAGGTGACAGTGCGACCCCCCCGCACCCCCAATTTCATCGTCCACCTTACGGAGTGAGAGCTACTCCAAATCATTATCCCACTAATTTGCCTCTGTCCGCAAAGCCAGAGCTCAGCTAAAAACCCTGGGAACAAAGCAATGACCCATCCCCTTCAATATATTATGCGGTGCTCCTCTTTATCGCCAATGCTACAAATTCCCACTGACATATGTTCCCATTAAGGCTGGTGTATGGCGGATCAGGCCTGGCCGGGGGATGCAGAGTGGCTGAGAGGCCTGTCAGGGCCGCCCGATTAATTGTGCATCTTGGCATTTCCAGTTAACAGTCAGCAACTCTGGCCGCTGATTTGTGGTGCATCAGGTCAGATAGACCGCTGGAGGAGAGCCACAAATACGGCCGGCCACGCGCGCTGCACGGAGCTGCACAACGCTACTCACACACACACACACACATATATATGCACACACACACACACACACACAAACACATAGACACACATCAACCACATACAGTATGCAGCTAGGTCTTATTACCCAGCTCCACAGAAAGAGACCAGGGTGGAGTTGTCCCGTCATGTACTGTAAATCAGCATGGGCTGATGGAGGAGAGGACGTGGGATGAATGGGTTTGGGCGGGTTGGTGTTGGGGTGGGGGCACGGACGGAGCTGTTTATATGAGCATGCCGTTGTGCTCCATCATACCTCCTGCAGATTAAACGCTTTTCTTCAGGAGCGCAATTTCCACAGGCCGCCCCAATGACAGATCACAGGAATTAAGAATGGTGTGGCATGACAGAGGACATTCTAGGAAAAGAGAAGGAGAGGGGGGGTGATAAGGAGAAAGAGAGGGAGAGAAATGTAGAGGAGATGAAGAGAGAGAGATGAAGAGAAAAAGATGTAGAGAGAAAGAGATGTAGAGAAAAAGATAGACGAAGAGAGAGAGGAAGAGAGAGATTGCAACAGGCATAGAACCAGACAAAAGGGAAGGAAAGAGAGAGGAAGAGATGACAACGTGACGTCCCACCAATAACAATGTCTCAGGACAGATTTAGTAGCGCTGGGCCTGTCGGAGGAGACGAGAGAGCACATCCCCCTCCTGCCCACGGAGCGCAACGTGAGTGATGACACATCCGGCCGGCCGGGCGCTTATGAAGTGGGTAATTGTGGGTAACCGTCTCGTAGAGAAAGCGATCACTGTGAAATGCTGTGGATTTCCTTTGCCGATGGAGTTCATCTCTCGACAGCTGAACTGAACTCTCAGTCACACTCTGGAGTTTCTGTATTTGGTAAATGCTGGTGTACATTTGTGTGATCCTTCTCAATTAAAACACTTACATTTTTACACAAGTAGTGACAAAAGAACCATTTCGAAATGAATGACAGAAATTCTCTCTGCAGCTGACAATGAATTCAGAATATTCCGGGTTTAGCACAGTAAATCAATGTTGACGTGTAATTTTGCAGGGGATAGTGACAAAAGCTTGACTGATTACCAGACCATCGATACCAATTTCCAGCACAGCTCCTCTGTCTCTGTGGCAGATGGAGCGACTTGTCCGGGTGTTGGCGTTTTCCTTGTGTGTTTGGATTGGCGTGTTGGTGAAATAAAGGGGGGAGGGGGGCATCTTGTAAGCCAATTGAGACACGATGACCAACATCCATCATTTAAGTGTGATTGAGAGCTTTCCTGGGTATGAGTCAACATCAATCAATGAAGTCATGTCTGATACCAGAACAGAGATCGTAATACTTCTCTCTGTTTCTCTATTGCACGCACGCACGCACGCACGCAGGCACGCACACACACGCACTCACACAGATGGTTTGGAATCACAGAAAACATCACAAACACACAGTGGGAAGTTCCGGGCCCCTGTCTTTGGCCGCAGAGACTGAGGTGGCATCCCAAACCTCTGCTGATTCTGGAATGGACCGAGCCTCGTTCTGGCCGAGTTGGTCACAGGTGTGTCACGATCACCACATGCTCTCCGGCGACACTCGGGCCACACTGATCGAGCTGAGATGTGAATGCTCGAGAACCAAAGGAGCAGAGAACCAAAGGGCTGAGAACTAAAAGGCTGAGAACTAAAGGGCTGAGAACTAAAAGGCTGAGAACTAAAGGGCTGGGAACTAAAGGGCTGGGAACTAAAGGACTGAGAACCAAAGGAGCAGAGAACCAAAGGGCTGAGAACTAAAAGGCTGAGAACTAAAGGGCTGAGATTCAAAAGTAGATAACCAAAGAACTGAGAATCAAAAGACAGAGAATCGAGCCGAGAACCAAAGAGTTGAGAACCTAAGAGCAGACAGAGAGCCAGCGGGTTGAGAACTTAAGGGCTATTGGTCTGACAACTGAAGGGAACGGTAATGAACGGTAGCAAAGTCCAGCTGTAGGGCCCAGTTTTGTGAGGGAACAGGCAGTAGTTTCCGGTGTTTTCCATCTTCACGTGTCAAAACAATCACCATTTCTTTCACTGGCCACATGAAAAGGTGTGTGTTTGTGTGTGTGCGTGTGTGTGTGGTGTGTGTGTGTGCGTGTGTGTGTGTGCGTGTGCGCGTGTGTGTGTATGTGTGTGTGCGTGTATGAATGTGTGTTCGTGTTTGTGATCTTGGGAGACGGTGCTTAGTGTCCACAGCATAAACACACATGCAGGCAAAGGGAGAGCTGAGGTGACAGAGGGCAACACAGCAGTCCCCCGCCTTGCACAGTGTCAGAGGCAGTGAAATGCCTGTGGATATTAATTACACTCTTTCTCCATCCCCCTCCTCCATCCCTCCATCCCTCCCTCCCTCTCCCTCCTTCAATGTTTCTCTCCCATTGCCCCTCTTTGCTGTTCTTTCTGTCTCCCTGATCCCTTCCTCTCTCTCTCTTCCTCTCTTTTCTCTCAATCTCTCTATTTTTACCATCACTTCACCTCTATATATCTTTTAGTTTCTCCTTTTTCTCTCTTTATCTCTCTCCCTTGCTCTCTCTCTTCTCTGCACCCTAAATATCTCCCTCTCTCTCTTTCTCTTTCTCCCTCTTTCCTCCTCCTCCTCCTCCTCCTGCATCTCTCCTTCCTCTTCCACCCACCCAGAAAGTGGCAGTGTTGTGGTCACCGGTGGGAACGTGTCCGTGCCCAGTGGTCAGACGGTGGAGTTCCAGTGCGTGGCCCTCGGCTGGTTCCCCGAGCCCAGTGTGGAGTGGTTCCTGGACGGTCAGCCTCTTGGCCGCGACTCCTTCAACACCAGCAGTGAGCTGGACCGGACCCGGGCCCTCTACAACGCCACCAGCACCCTGGTCCTGGAGGCCCGACGCATAGGCAGCGTCGAGTGCCGTGTGTCGGTCTCCGCCATGGCTGCCCCGCTCAGCGCGAGCACGTATCTCAGCGTCGGTAAGTCAGTGAGGCTCAGAGAAATGCTTTTCCATTTCATGCCATTTTCGTCAACTTAAAATAACATATGATCAAATAGAATTCAACACAACTCAAGCCATATGGCACAATTATTCTCAAAACTAGATGGTCAAGTGGGAAATGTGTCAATCCTGCTACATTGTTGGTAAGACACGTGTGCTTGTGCAGTGGTTTTGAGGCAACATTCCTTTTTTGTTTGTACAATAGGCACGTTCATCATCAATCTCTCCAAGACTTGCATAAATAATTACACAACACAGTCCAGCACTGGGCAGATGGGTTTAACACCCATCTCTGCCAAAGCCTCATCCCCAGCACACAAGTGTCTGTGTCAGTAAGAACTCCTCGGGATGGGTGTTAGTTAGGACACTCAGAGAGAAGAAGATTTTGCAACCAAATGTGTAGCTTTTTTTAAAAACAATTTGAATCTAAAAGAGATGTTTGGGTGTGTATCTCTGGCCTATAGCCACACTCCTCAGAAACCTAGAGACCCCTCAACCCCCACTGGCCCACAAGGCTCAGCAAATGTGAACTGGACATGGACTTTCATCATCCTTACAAAAATGTTTTTCAGAACTACACAATGTAATCCAACACGTGGCAAATAGCAGTGATCCATCTCATCTGTGTCATGCCTGGACCCCCCCTGGCACGCCTCAGTCCAGTTCCGTCTGGATGGTGTTATCAGTGCGGCCCTATTTTCAGACAGACAAATGCATTTGATCACGTCACGCAGTTTCGTCACTTCAACAAAATACTCTCATGTGACGGTGTAGAATTTTTCACCGCCATCCTACACCGTTTGTGCACTACTAAAAGAATACACTAGAGGGCGATCCACTGTCTTGTATATGGATGCCTGGATGCTGCTGTTCTCTATGAGCTCATCTAAGCAGCAGACATTTCACAAGTCTCTGTGCTCTGAGGCCACTGAACGTCAGCTTCGTCCACACACTGTCCTGTTCAAATTCCCTTATTGGTACTCACAACATCACAACACCACAACATCACAACACCACAACATCACAACACCACAACACCACAACATCACAACACCACAACACCACAACATCACCCGTGGCCTACTGGTTAGCACTTCGGACTTGTAACCGGAGGGTTGCCGGTTTGAACCCTGACCAGTAGGCACGGCTGAAGTGCCCTTGAGCAAGGCACCTAACCCCTCACTGCTCCCTGAGCGCTGCTGTAGCAGGCAGCTCACTGCGCCGGGATTAGTGTGTGCTCCATGTGTGTTCACTGTTTGCTGAGTGTGTTTCACTAATTCACGGATTGGGATAAATGCAGAGACCGAATTTCACTCATGGGATCAAAAGTGTGAATATATATTTACTTATATATACTTATACTTATACAAGGTGTTTAAGCCATCATCCTCTGAAGCTGTTGTCTTCCTTTAATTGGAACTGAGTGAACAAATAAGCAGCGGTACCAGTATTGTGTTTACCAATCTTCTGTGAGTATTAGGCTAAAGTATTATCACTTACTGTGGGTTTTATCCATGTGCAGTTCAAGGTAAGGACGACACTGCGGTGATAGCAGCAGTCTCCTATGTGGCGGCCATGCTTCTGGTAATCCTCATAACCATCTGCATAATGCTCTACCTCTGGAGGAGAGGCTTAAGAAAAGGTATCACCCTCTGGGTCTCTCATTCTCTCATTCTCTATCTCCGCCTCTCTTCATCTGTCTCTCATACTTTTTCTCTCTGAGACTCTCTCTACTCCACTGTCATACTCTGTCTTTCTCTCTCTCTCTCTCTCTCTCTCTCTGTCATTCTCGGTTTTAAAACACTCAGCTGTTGCTGCTGATGATTAAAGTATAATGAAGAAGTTTTGTGATGGCCACACACTGTGAATAGTCAGAGCTACACACACACACACACACACACACACACACACACACACACAGTCATCAGCAAGGGCAAGCCTTGCTGCCCCCCAGTCAGCAGAAAACGGGCACTCACTCGAAAAGTGCTGCTCACGGTTCTGCCCAACTGCCTGCGTGTGTGTGTGTGTGTGTGTGTGTGCATGTGTGTGTGTGTGTGTGTGTGTGTGTGGAGAGAGAGTGAGAGAGAGAGGTGCCTCACTTTACTGCTCGTGGGAGGTCATGGGGTGCAGACGCATAGAGGAGCAGGTGCCAAGGAGAGGAGAGGAGATGAGGAGACAGGAGGGGAAGAGAGGAGAGGAGAGGATAGGGGAGGAGAGGAGGGGAGAGGAGAGGAGAAGAGAGGACAGATGAGAGGATAGAGGAGAGGAAGAGAGGAGAGGATAGGGGAGGGGAGGAGGGGAGAGGAGAGGAGGATAGAAGAGAGGAGAGAAGAGGAAAGGAGAGGAGAGGAGAGAAGAAAGTAAAGGAGAGAAGAGGGGAGGAGGAGAGGGAAGGAGAGGATAGAGGAGGGGAGAGGAGAGGACAGGAGAAGAAAGGAGAGGAGGAGAGGAGATGGGAGGAGGAGAGGAGAGGAGAAGGGAGGATAGAGGAGAGGAGGGGATAGGGGAGACACCTTCACCAGGCCACGCCCTCATGCAGTGGCCACTCTATCTTTATTACTCTCTCTCTCTCTTTTCTCTCTCTCTCTCTCTCTTACTCTCTCTCTCTCTCTCTCTTACTCTCTCTCTTTCTTTCTCTCTCTCTTACTCTCTCTCTCTCTCTCTCTCTCTCTCTCTCTCTCTCTCTCTCTCTCTTACTCTCTCTCTCTCTCTCTCTCTCTCTCTCTCTTTCTTTCTCTTTTTGTCTCTTTTTTCATTCACTCAATGCACTTTGTCTTCACATTCAAGATTGAAATACGCTTCATTGGCCTGAGCAGTTCAAAGACAAAGTGGGGTACTCTCACTGTCTTTCTATCTCTCTTTCATTCTCTCTCTCTCTCTCTCTCTCTCTCTCTCTTATTCTAGCTATCTCTTTCTCTTGTCCATTTAACTCAAAACTGAAATATGCCTCATTGGCGTGGCCATTTCAAAGTGGTGTCAAAGGTGTGCCAATGAAACATTAATACAGTCAGGAAATGTAGACTAGTTAATAATGTATCATGCGCACAAAATACAGTAACTGCATGTCTTTGCCTTTTGATGTCTCTGTATCCTAATGTTTTTACATTGTACCTGTAAAGCTTTTTTACACTAAAATTCTAATTCAAATGTAATGTTGCTTTGTCAGTATGACAACATACAGTGTTGTCAAAGCATAAAGAAGTATTAAGTTAAGTCAGTTATTGTGGCTTGGGGTCAGTCTTACTGTCCCTCATGTTATGTTACGCATTGTGCAGCCAATACAGCAGTCAGTCCTTCTAGGTTGGATGGTTTATCTTTTAGGGAGTTAAACTGTGGTATTTTGTCGTGTTAAATGATTCTTATCTGTTGAAACTTTGGACTGTATGGGAGAAAGTGAATCTCTGTCTCAACCTCACCAGTCGTCCAGTGACCACAAGTCCGCTGCTCTTTTGGAAGCCAGACTTTCTTTATGGCAATGCTCTTTACCAGACTTTCTTTATGGCAATGCTGTGGTCACTTAGTCTGTACTTGATAAGGATCTGTCTCTGCTTTATATCTTTGACAGTGAAGAGATACTCTGCCAATTCATAATCTGTTTTTAGAGATAAGTAGCATTCCAATTGTGGTTGCAATTTGGTTTGGTTGTCCCAGGGCTTCAGATATGTTTCCGTGCTTTGGTTCATCATTTGTTTTACTTTGATCTGATTTTGGAAAGCGGTGTTGGCTGGGTGAGCCTGGGCAAACATGTAAGCATCTGCAGATCCATCTGGAGACCTTCCCATCGAAGGTCTTTCCACATCACCCAAAACCTAAAGTATAAGCTACACCAGGCGCGTAACTGAAGCGCTCCATTCGCAACGCGTAAAATCCATTTTTCGAGATATGCGGCGGCTATCGTCTGGTGTAGCACAACTTCCGTGATTACAGTGCAAGCTAATTGTTGCAGCAGACGCTACGCGAACGGACCGCTTCAGTTACGCGCCTGGTGTAGCTCATACATAAGAACCAATCATAACTGCTTATCCGGCATGGATTTATATGATGACAGACAGAGGAGTTAAGTTAGCAGTGCTGTTCAACACAACCAATAGCTGCACTGTCAGTCTGTGGTCAGTGATAAACTATATGGACATGTCATTTATTTGGAATTGAGTGCAACAATTACTTTTAAGATCTTGGTTTACAAGAAAAATGTGTTTGTTGTACTTCTAAAAAGTTTTAGTAAGAGTTCAATGTAGCAATTCCACTGCTGGTTATGCCCCTTACTGTACGTACACACTGCCACTGACTTGAGCTTCCAAAGAAACTCTGGTCGCCCTGTCAAGGACGCTTGTCAATAAAAAGTACAGGGAAGCTTTGGACGCTTTGGCCACTCTGACGTGACAGAACATGATCGAACGTAAAATGCTATCTTAAAACTTTATTCTATTCGATTGATTGCTGGTCGTTGGTCGCTGAACCGCGTCATAGCTCATTACCATAAAGTTGACTGACTTTCAACTTTCTGCTTGGCTCAAAGTAAGCTCAAAAGGCGCCCAAAGCATGACGGCCGACAGATTTGCAGCTTCTGGCAGCTGAGAGAAGCCGGCTTCCATTGAAAAATTAATGACTTCCTGAATCTTTGGAAGCTCAAGGCGGCGGTGTAATGCGTACAGTTAGACATCAGAAGTGAATAGAGGGTACCCAGACCATTCTCATTCTTCAGTTGAGATCTGAGAGGGCGTCTGGTGGTAACCATGCTAGGACTTAGGACTTTATGGAAATCTCTTTTCATCACATAGAGAGCTCTGCTCGCTCACTCACTGTTCCATTTCAGAACGTCCTCAAGTAGGTCACCAAAGGCGAGTTTCAGACTATGATCTGATATTAAAACTTTTTCTTTCTTCTCTTTTTATGGCACATTCCGGTTATTTCCGCATTATCCAGGCTAGTCCGGAACAGCCGTACACTCAGCCACGGCTACATGGGGTCTCAGACAGGCTGTTCAGAGGCTTCTGTTCTGATGGGTGGTGGTGGTGGGGGGGGGTAGCCATCTTGGAGGCATGGGCACTCTTGGCTCTGCGTGGGCCTGTTTGCACGTGATAACCATAGAGTGCCCTGCAGTGGCACATTAGAGTCCTGTAATCTCTGTGACAGATTAGGGAACAGCCAAATCCAGGGCCGCGCTCAGGACTGTTTTTAACACAGGTGCACCCCAACACCCACACACACACCCCTCGCTAGTGCTGTATATTGGGGTGTGTGTTTAACACAGGTGCACCCCAACACACACCCCTCCCTAGTGCTGTATATTGGGGTGCGTGTTTAACACAGGTGCACCCCAACACCCCTCCCTAGTGCTGTATATTGGGGTGTGTGTTTAACACAGGTGCACCCCAACACACACCCCTCGCTAGTGCTGTATATTGGGGTGCGTGTTTAACACAGGTGCACCCCAACACCCCTCCCTAGTGCTGTATATTGGGGTGTGTGTTTAACAGGTGCACCCCAACACCCACCCCTCCCTAGTGCTGTATATTGGGGTGTGTGTTTAACACAGGTGCACCCCAACACACACCCCTCCCTAGTGCTGTATATTGGGGTGTGTTTTCCCCTCACTATTCATCTCTCTGCCTTGTGTTTGCCGTCTGTCCTGTTCATCTGCCTGTGTCAAGCCATCAATAGGCGGGTTGACATGTACTGTTTTATTCCGATTAGAATCGGAAAAATGGCTCAATCGGAATAAAAATGATACATACAGTATAAACAGCTTGATCGGAATAAAACTGCCGATCCGATTATAATTTTAATTGGAATGAAAGTCTGCTCTCGGATTGCCTGCTGTATCTTCTCAGCAGAAGTAAAGCAAGAACGGCCATTCCGATCAAGGATTCTAGAGTAAGCAGTTGATCAGAATAAAACGTAGCCCATGTTCTGTAAACAGATGGCATGAATTTTTCACCCGGAATAGTTTAATTAAAATGACAAAAAAAGCAGTCCTTGCAGACCCACCAATTGTTGGTCATATAACCAGAAGCGAGCGCAGGTTATGCGATGGCAAAGCCCCACGGACATGTAGGTAGGTAGTGTTTCGTTTAATGTTAATTCGCTGACTGATGGACTATGGAGAGAGTGGTGATTATTTGGGGTCGTGTTAATGACTTTTGGGCGGCGAGGGTTCAGAGGGATGTGTCACCCCCCCCCCCCACACACACACACACCCTGAGCCTGAGGAGGGCAATTTTCCATAAGGCCCTCAGGCTTCTCCATCTGGGGCCACTGTTGTACAGTAGCCTTCTCCTCCATCCCTGCCATATTTATCTTTTCCTCTCATTCTCTCTCTCTCTCTCTCTCTCTCTCTCTTTTCTCTCTCTTGCTCGCTCCACTTATATTTCTTTCCCTCTGCCTGAATATCTGTCTTTCCATCTCTCTCTCTGTTCCTATCTCTCTATCCCTTTCTCCATTTATCTCTCTCTGTTCCTACTCTCTATCCCTTTCTCCATTTCTCTCTCTCTGTTCCTACTCTCTATCCCTTTCCATCTCTCTCTCTCTCTGTTCCTACTCTCTATCCCTTTTCTCCGTTTCTCTCTCTCTCTCTGTTCCTATCTCTCTATCCCTTTCTCCATTTATTTTTTGCTTCCTCTCTCCTCTTCACTCCAAGCTCCCTCCCTCTCCCTTTTCCTCTTGTTTCCCTCTCTCCCTCCTTCTATCCATCTCTCCCTCCTTCTATCCATCTCTCTCCCTCCTTCTCTCCCTCCTTCTCTCATCTCTCTCATTCCCTCTCTCCCTCTCTCCCTCCTTCTATCCATCTCTCTCATTCCTTCTCTCCCTCCTTCTATCCATCTCTCTCATTCCTTCTCTCCCTCTCTCCCTCCTTCTATCCATCTCTCTCATTCCTTCTCTCCCTCTCTCCCTCCTTCTCTCATCTCTCTCATTCCCTCTCTCCCTTCTTCTATCCATCTCTCTCATTCCCTCTCTCCCTCTCTCCCTCCTTCTCTCATCTCTCTCATTCCCTCTCTCCCTTTTTCCTTCTCTCTCTCCCTCTCTCATTCCCCCTCTCCTTCTCTCTCCTCTCTCTCATTCCCTCTCTCCCTCTCTCCCCCTCTCCCTACCCCTCTCTCTAGCTGCAATATTCTTTGTTGAGAATCATTAGCCCCCTGCTTGGCGGTTTGCTGTAGCATGTTGACGTGACCTCAGGCTGCAGCTTCAGCGCCTCATATGAGCCAACTCTCTGGCTCCACGCCATGGGACCCCTCTGGGCCCTCTGTGTGTGTGTGTGTGTGTGTGTGTGTGTGTGTGTGTGTGTGTGTGTGTGTGTGTGTGTGTGTGTGTGTGTTCCTCTCTCTCCACAGCTCCAGCAGTATGTTACACAAACACACACACACCAAAACACACACACACACACACACACACACACACACACACACAGTTAGTCCGTCACATTTGCCATTTAGCCATCAGTCAGTTCTTCCATTAAAAATTCAAGTGTCTTTCTTCAGTGTGCAAGTGTGTTCTGCATGTATGTGTGTGTGTGTGTGTGTGTGTGTGTGTGTGTGTGTGTGTGTGTGTGTGTGTGTGCGTGTGTGAGTATGTTTTCACCTTTTATTAAAGTAATTTTTCACTGTCTTTCAGAGTCCTCTATTCCCGAGACTGAGAGGTAAGACCCCACATGCCACATGCCACACACACACACACACACAGGAAGCACTACATGTGAAGCATGTTACTGTAACATAGCCCCCACTTCTCCCTAAGCTAAACAAAATACACAGTGTCCATGCTTTAAATCAATTAGAGAGTTCTGCATAGCATTTTTGGAAGCTGTAGCTATTTTTGCTTCATAAACAATGACAGTAGTGAAATGTATAAAGTCTGTTTATTTTTCCTCTCTCGCTCCTTGCCTTGCACAGTCCAGAAATAAACAGCCACAACTCCCGAAGGAATGGCTGATATTCTCCATAATATACTCTGCACAGCTATAGCTTGGTAGCCCTTTGTATTGTCAACCACTTTACTTTGATGACAGCTCGGGCTTGATTGTACTACACTCTAGACAACTAATGGGGTGAAATAGCTGCACTGTTTGTGTTATTACATAGATAATCGTATATACTAGATGTAAAGTACAGCACTCTTGCCCCAGCAAATGTGCGCACACACACACACACACACACACACAAACACACACCCTTTTTGTGTTTTGTTTCTAGTCCTTCAGCAGTAAACGCTAAGCCATGTAGATCTGATTCTTTAGTAATAGTGTGTCAGTAACAGCTTATGATATCCTCACTCTAAGCTCTTGATTTCAACCAGTCTTAATCAGCTAAAACCCTGATCAGTTTTGCACACCATTACTGGCTCTCCAGAGATTGTGCCTAACCATCTGTGAAACAATCTGTGGAAAGAAGAGAAAAGGAACCACGTTAGCGTGGAAATTAAACTGTGCTCGTCCTATTGATCAGCAGCCATGTTGCTCTTGAGAGGAACACACGGTCTCTCGCCGTGCGGCTCGCTCTCTCCGAGCACGAGCCTCTCCATCATGGAGACCCCACACATTAGCCCGTGTGTTGTTCACGATAATTAAAACACACGATTAGACGTTGTGAGCGCTGAGTTGACAAAAACGAATGAAATGTTTATTACATTTGCAGAATGTCATGAATATCATTTACATGGTAAAGAGGCTACAGTAGGCCTACTACTGATGCCAGGGGCTTAATGTGCAGTTTTAAATGCACAATACCAAACTGGGACAGTTTCCGTGGCATTGTGAGAGAAAAAGAAGGCTGCAAATGG
Source organism: Alosa alosa (assembly GCF_017589495.1). Taxonomy (NCBI): domain Eukaryota; kingdom Metazoa; phylum Chordata; class Actinopteri; order Clupeiformes; family Clupeidae; genus Alosa; species Alosa alosa. The sequence continues at coordinate 26,423,270 of NC_063203.1, forward strand.
TCTGTGTGCACAGTGTAGGATTCACAGAAGGCGCCCGGTTTTTTGTCTTGGTGACCCAATTCATGTCGCTCATGTTGTACTTCCCAAAAAAAAAAAAAAAAAAGCGAAATTAACTTGAAAGCACTCTTCTCTCCTTTCTAATTTTCTCATGCTTCTTGTTTTTTTTTTTCTCTCTCTTGTTCTTTCTGCTGGTTCGTATAGGATAGACCAACACCGGAGCCAGCAGAGTTCTGTTGCCGAGGAGACAGAGGGCAGAGTGAATGCTGGATACTCTTCAGAATGCAGCTCAAGTGAGTGGAACCGCATGGGCAAAATGGAATGATAACAGCAGATAAGGCTTCGAACAAAGAAGGGCCGTGTCTCCCAAAAGGCACTGGTGGAGCTACTACAACCATCATAACAGAGAGAGAAGAAAAGAGTTCTTTAAAGAATAAGTGATGTGTCTCTCTAGTGCGCAAGGATGCCATTGTAGCACAGCCCAAAGGTTTGGAAACACAACCACAAAGTTCAGACCAAAAGTATTGACAAAATGGCACCAGGAACCCGTACAAAGCGGATTGATAATAAATTATGTTAAACAGAGCGAAAGTCTGGAGCTCACAGTCAAACGCATTTTTCGATTTACTTTGACCAGACTTTTCTGGCCTTTCTATTTCAACAGTGCATATCCTTATTTGACTTTGATAAAAGCTTTGCAGTTCTTTTGACCAGGAGTATTGCTGTGTTTGCCCCTATAGAAGCTCTCCTGGCCAATCTCAGTTTGGCTTAATGATGGTGACCCTGACACATCCTCTCTTGAAATGCCATCTTTTCCCCCTGCAATGTCTCCCTGCTCGCCCTGCGCAGCGTAGTGTATAATTCGGTGGGAAATGAAACGTTACCCAGCATCGCCCAGTCCCCTTGTGGCCTCCGCTCCCCCGCACCTGGGCAAGAGGGTCAGTTCCAATATGGTCCAATTACCCCAGTTAGGAGATTCAGGGGGACTTGTGTGTTGGAGGCTATATGTGTGATATATGTACATTGTTGTTGTTGTTATTTATGTATACAGTGTTTTCTCTTTCATTGTTCTAGTGTATACAGTATATTTTTGCTTAGGTACTGTATATCATATCTTTTTGTATATAGGGGCAGCCGTGGCCTACTGGTTAGCGCTTCGGACTAGTAACCGGAGGATTGCCCGTTCGAACCCCGACCAGTAGGCACGGCTGAAGTGCGCTTGAGCAAGGCACCTAATCCCTCACTGCTCCCCCGAGCGCCGCTGTTGTTGCAGGCAGCTCACTGCGCCGGGATTAGTGTGTGCTTCATCTCACTGTGTGTTTTTTTTACTATCAAAGTCAAAGTCTGCTTTATTGTCAATTTCTTCACATGTCAAGACATACAAAGAGATCGAAATTGCGTTTCCTACTATCCCATGGTGGAGACAAGACATATTTTACCAATTAGGTCCACAGACAAACATAACATTCAAGTAAACAATATAAAAAGTAAAAATAAGAAGGCACATACAATGAAGAAATAAGAGCAGCAACATTTGGTAGAAATTATGCAATTGTGCATACAGTAGACAGTCAATATAATGCAAAAGTCAGGCCAATAAATGGCTGAGGTAGTTTTGTTTGACCTAAGTATGCAAGTGGCATAGTGGTGCAAGTTATGTAAGAGCAGCAGAAGTGTGTTCAGAAGTGTTCAGGACAACAGGACAACAACAACAAGTTGCAAGTGTGCAAGTGAACAAGTGGAGTAGTGCAAGTGGAGTAGTGCAAGGCAGCCATTTTGGGTCTAAAAGTCCAGGATGTTATGTGGCTGAGGGTGGAGGGGGGAGAGAGTTCAGGATCCTAACAGCCTGGTGTATGAAGCTGTTGGTGAGTCTGGTGGTGCGGGAGCGCAGGCTTCTGTACCTCTTCCCAGAGGGCAGTAGATCAAACAAATTGTGAGCGGGTTGACTTGCATCACTCACAATTTTGGTCGCCTTGCGGGTGAGGTGGGAGGTGTAAATGTCCTTCAGGGAGGGGAGAGAAGCACCAATAATCCTTCCAGCTGTGTTCACTATGTGCTGAGTGTGTTTCACTAATTCACAGATTGGGATAAATGCAGAGACCAAATTTCCCTCACGGGATCAAAAGAGTATATACTTATACTTACTTATATACTTCTATATAGTATATACATATGACTTCCCACTGCTCCACTATAACCTGATATGGAGTAAACATTTACTTACCACATCCGTTATATAAATGCTCTGTTTGTAACCGCCTCAACCACTATATCTGAGCAACAGCTGATTTGTTTGTTTGTTTGTTTGTTTGTTCGTGTGACACGACAGGCTTTGTTGACACCGAGTCCAGTGTTAGCATGCACAGTCGGAGGACCACTGCCAGCACCGAGGAGGCATACACCACTGAGGAGGTAGCCACCACATCTGACCACTCCTAGCCTCTCCGCATGGTTGAAGGCCAATCCAGACACAAAGATTTGGCCAGGCTTCAGCCCTGGTATCACAGCATGGATCCACCAGACTTGAGGCCCTTTCAGACACAGATCGATTAGCACTATGCTGGCCGCTGGGTTCAGTGCGGAATAGTTGTTGCCATCACAACAAACCGATGTTGTGCGGTCCAGCCACTGGACACTGCTCTGTTGGTGATGTTTTTTGCTCACAAAGGTTGCTTTGTTGGTGATTTTGTTTTTGTTGGTAAATAGGCTTGGTTGTTGATTGGCCGCTATGGGAAATCCCCTACCTAGAGCACTAGGAATGTAACGTCTCTCTTGAATATATCTGAAATTAATAGGTTTCAGAGCGCCGCAGTGCTGTTGCTGTGTTGCATCTGAAGACCCATTAGGCCAATTCTGGATCAACTTTTAGTTCCCCAAACACTTTGTTGTTCCCCAACGATCATTATAGCATAGAGACACTCTAATTCTTAACAGCATTTTAGTTATGATGGTCGGAGCACAGCAACTGTTTTGGGAAATGACGTTGTGGAAAATGAATCTCCCGAGTCATCTGCCACGTGAGTAGACGCTCAGGCTACGGATCGGGACAGAGGAGCAGCTCTCGTTCCCCTCTCTTTCCTCTTAGCTAATGCTAATCTCTATGTAACTGGGTTCAAGTGTTTTTCAGTGAGGGCTCATTGTAATTAGCATAACATTTCTTACTGCTTTATTCATTAACTCTGGATCATCAGTGCAGCTGAATGTCGCACAGAGAATGTGGAACTACTTGACTGATAACATTAGATTTCATTTTGCAGTTTTTAATTTTTACAATGCATTTATCCAAAATGACTGCAGGTAAGGGGTCTATTATTCTGTTTGATGTTGTGGTCCATTGGAAGCAGAGGGATTACAAAAAAATATTGTACATTTATTGCTATACAATGAGATAATAAGAAGCTAGAGAGAGAGAGAGAGAGAGAGAGAGAGAGAGAGAGAGAGAGAGGGAGAGGGAGAGAGAGAGTTAAGCTAATCAGTTCTAACAGTCCTAGGGGAGTTTTGAGTTATTAGAGTCCATACCAGACCTCAGAGACCAGCTGACTACATGTGCGGCTCTACCCACTCTGGTAATGAGAAACTGGCCTTTTCAGACGGAGCACCCTCAGAAGAAGCTGCGAGACCTGGCTATCGATTGGACCATTGATCTCCACAAGGGTGTTTTTTCGGGGTCTCTGGATGACTATTGATGAAAAGGCCTTTTCAAAAGCACAGAGGCAACTCTCTGGCCAGACGAGCCGACCTCTCTCGGGCTGCAGTGCTAACGCTGGATTAGCGCGTGTGCACACAGAGTGATGGTGGGGAGCGCAGCGGAGAGCCACTGTGCCAGACGTGCAGATGAGTCCTTCCTGAACTGAGCAGCCGGGTTCTCCGTAAGCCTGAGAAGCCTCGGGAGGATGCGCTGTTTCCAAAATAAATTATTTTAGACGTGTGGTACGGAGCTTTGGCTGTCAAAAACAGCAGAAACAGAAAAGCTACCCGCCTGAAGAATGGCAAGTGCAGTTAAGGAAGAACAACCAAGATAAAGAATTAAGATATTAAGATGTATAGGATGCATTGGAGCACACAGAAGCATTAGATTAATTTATTGCGTCAATACAATGAAACCTAGAAACTGTACCTGCACGTTGTTTACAATTTATTGTTTACAGTAAATACCCTTGGGTTGTCTCTTTATGTCTCTTAATTAATACTGTAGGCCACTGGGTTGGTTTCTTCTGTGATTGTGTAGAGGAAGCCTTTTAAGTCCTGACTCCTGAGCACTCTTGTGTTGCTCCAGTAAACGCCTACACATAACGGCTCGTTCCAGGCAACCCGGAATCCGTGTTTTCACAACCTTCTACCCGTGAAAGTGCCCTGGAATGGCAGTCAAACCCGTAACATACTGATCGCTGTACTCCCAGTTACCGTTGTTGACGTCACACACACATGAACAACAGAAGGGTTTGTCGTGACTTGTCATGACTTTGCCTGGAATGCTACTAAGTCGTGAGTCGTGACATGAAGATGTAACTTACAGTACGGGCTAAAAATTGTGTCTGGAACGCAGCGTAAGCGCTGGCATCCTGATCAAGGAGTCAAAGGACAAAAGGCTACTGTGACGGCCGTAGGGATGTTATGTTTACTGAACTCCTGCAACCATCAAGCAGTAATTCTCCCATAATTCTCCCTGTAGACCTACTGTGGACCCATAAAGAACTCCTCTGAAGTAACAATGTTGACAACCCTTCCCCCTAATCTACATTAACCCGTTTTATGTATAAATATCTGTTTTAAACTCTTTTTTTATCTTTGCAGATGCCAGATGTTGTCCCCTCACCCTATAATACGATCTACTTCATCTCCCTTGGCGACAAGAGCACTAAGACCCCAAGAAGCGTCACTACAGTGTGAACTTTGATCTTTGAGTGTGTGTGTGTGTGTGTGTGTGTGTGTGTGTGTGTGTGTGTGTGTGTGTGCGTGCGTGCGTGTGAATGTGTGTTTTTTTTTATTGTATGATGATGATGCCACACCACTGTAATGCTGACATGGGGATATGGCACTGGAGCTAGCACTAGGAGGCAAAGATTGATCATCTCACTGATATGTTACTATATAGCTTATTGTGAAAAAGATCCCATCAAACTATTTTGTGATCCCCTTTAATCCCACCAATACTAAAGAAATATATGAAAAAGAGTACAGTAGCCCAATCCCTGTTGTAAACAGAATCATTTGATATTTTATTACATTGTATTATGTCACACAACACACATTTCTAAATTTGTATGAGAACAATATATAATTATATTTATTCTAATTTATGAAGCCTCTCTCTCTCTCTCCTTCTCCTAGTAGTACAGATTGGCTTCTCCACTTATAATTTATTTACTTCTTTTGTCATGATATTTTCTCATTATATTCTCATGTATTTTTTAAAATGTTTTTCCTGTATTGAATGTTACACAAATACAATATTCCTGTTGTTATTTTCTTGGCAGCTCTGCTTTGGTTTACATCTACATTCTGTGTGCACAAGTACAGTACATTTTCAGAGACCATCATAGTCAACTTGTCTATCACACTGTCCTTTCACTCTAGAGAGTCCCACATAGACAGAATTTAGATGTGGATGGCAGGCAGCCATTAATTCAGGAATACTAATTCAGAGCCAAGTCTATTTTTCAGTGATAGGCAGGTGTAAGATAATACAACATATTAGCTATGATATAAGACATAAAAAACATACAATTATTTGATTTCAAAACCTAACAATTTATTAATTTAGCAGACCCTTTTATCTAAAGCGACTTACAAAATTTGGAATAACATTCAAGCTACATTGCAAAGGGGACCTTAAGTAACAATACAATTTATATTAATACATACACGCATAAACTATAGAAATGAAATAATCCTAGCATTAATGAAATGAATAAATCAATCCGCAAACCAGCGTAATGTAGGGCCCTCCTCTTTAAATCCATGTCATCCATTAAATGACGCACACTGATCCAGCCTCTCTCTCCATGCCATCACTGCTTTCAGCATCACTATTGTTCACCATCGGCCTGCGCTGATATGGATTGCATCCCTCAGCGAGCTCCAGCCATCCCCCACCGGCCCGCAGTGCTGTCTGTCAGGCCGTGCACGGTGCTAGGACCCAATCGCCATGGTAATCCTCATGTTACTGGTGATGTTGTGGTGGTGGTAGCCATGGTAATCCTCATGTTACTGGTGATGTTGTGGTGGTGGTAGCCATGGTAATCCTCATGTTACTGGTGATGTTGTGGTGGTGGTAGCCATGGTAATCCTCATGTTACTGGTGATGTTGTGGTGGTGGTAGCCATGGTAATCAATCCTCATGTTACTGGTGATGTTGTGGTGGTGGTAGCCATGGTAATCCCTCATGTTACTGGTGATGTGGTGGTGGTAATAGAAGAGCTGTATGGCCTTATTCTCCTTACAAAACAATGCCATAGGACTCTTGTTGTAGGAGGTTTACCACTTACTCTGAGTTAACCTGGGTAGGTTTGTCACTAAACCACGTACTGGTACTTGTAATACCCCAAGTAAAATAAAAAATAAAAACACACAGATACACACACACACACACAGACTGTCGTGCATCAATACAAAAACCGCAGGATATAATAAGCATAAGGCTGTGTCCTGAGCACATTTGCAGGGTCCTTTTGATGATAAACTAAATTGTAAAAGGGAGAAAAATGCACCTCCCTGCTGTAGTCTACAGTACCTGTCTAAGGAGAACCAGCCTGGCAGCTTTACTCTTCCCCAACCCAGGCCATTGTGAATGACTTTATTCACTCAGTGGTGCAATATTACATGTAATGTTACCTTCCCAGTTGACATTGGTCTTCGGGGATTAGCTTTGCTGGATAGTAAACAAATCCACATGTACCATGTCCAGGGGGATACGTGAAATTGGCATAAATTGTATTCATGACAGTTGTGTAACATACACTGTGCAATTGAGTGGGGGAACCCAGTAGCAAAAAAACCTGCATTGGATTGCTTAAAATAACAATGTGATTGGCACTATTTGACTTTAATGAAACGGTTACTGTGTTAGCCTGGTTTTTATTAGTGCCAGGGATTCTGTTGTTTGTTGTAAGACAAGACTCTCCGTTGTCGGCAAGTTAGCTCACTAGTTTTAGGGAAAAGAGAAAAACATGCTCCACTGTCCAACCTGCATCTTCGACGATACATTTCACACATTTTGCAGTCTGTAAATATTCTACATTGTTTGGAAGTATATTTGGTAACACTTTACTTGACAGTATCAGCATAAGAGTGACATGACACTGTCATGAACATACAGTATGGCACTGTCATCATGACACATGAATCCTAACCCTAACCCTAACACCTAATCCTAACTCTAACTCTAACCCTAACCCTAAACCTAATTCTAACCTTAACTTGTTATGACAAAAACCGAATGTCACTTAATAACAGAAGCGTTATGTCATAAACGTTTATGACACATTCATTACAGTGTCATGTCAGTCAAGTAAAGTGTAACCGTATATTTTACTTTGCCCTCTACTTGACCACGTTTGTTGGACGTGATCTGCAGGACTGTGAAACAGAATGCGTTTCCTCACTGTCCTTGAGTCGTGCTTGATCCCAAGGGTTGAGAACTAAGAATGGTGATGCTACGTTTAAATGGAGGTCTGCTTCAAATAGTTTATCTGTCGCTCCGTGTCTCTATTTCTCTCTATCTCTCTCTCTCTCTCTGTCTGTTTGTTTCTCCCACTCCGCTCCATCACAATCCCAGGGCAGACAATCTAAGTTTCATTAAATAATATAACAGCAAGGTTTTTTTTTTTACTTATTAAATGTCAACAAATGGCAAGTGATCCCCTGGTACTCTACCAACAGAAGACCCCCCCTTGAGAATTATTCAATCCATCATTTGACCTGAGAAGGACAGAACGGCATTCTGGAACAAAAAAAAAACACCCTGCTCTGACAGGCATGCAGCTTTTCTTTTTGTATTTGTATGTGTGTGCGTGCGAGTGTGTGTGTGTGTGTGTGTGTGCGCATGTGTGTGTGTGCGTGTGTATCAAGGATACTCTTCCCTGCCTTCTCTTCTTTCAGCTTTTCAACCCCCCCGTTTTTCAGGCGAGCTTCTCAACCGTCAAACGGCCCGCTAATAAATAAATAAAAGTCACCCCTGGTAGCCTGCACAGAAAAGCTGCTGTGATATGAGAGCCCTATTACGTGCACCTGTTTTTTGTGTGTCCAGTTTTTCCAGGCTAGGGTTAGCTTTCCTTCAACTCATGTAGACTATGAAGGCCTTCAGATGCATTTCACCCGCTGTGTATTGTTGTCAGATGGACTGTGGGTGTCCCAGCGCCATCACCTCACCTTTAGCAAGCTTGTCCAGATTTCTGCACCGTAGCGGTTATGAAATTCACGCCCCTTGAAATGATCTTGATGATCTCTTATACACCCTCTCTGTCTGTCTCCTTCTTCCTGCTCTCCCACTCCTCTGTAGTTTGGTTTATCTCTTTCACTTTCCTTTCTTCACTCTCTCTCTCTCTCTCTCTCTTCTTCTCTGTCTGTCCAGAATTTATTTTTCTCTTTTTCTTTATCCCCATCTCTCTCTCCCTAGATCTTTCTGCCCCCCCTCTCCACCCCCTCTTCCTCTTGTTCTAATTCCTTCTCTAGGTTCATTGTTTTATCTCTTCATCTCCTACATTCTCTTTATTCCCCCACTTGTCTCCATTTTCTACCCTGACACTGCCTCTGTTGCAGAATTCATCTCTCTCTCTCTCCATCCCTCTCTCTCTCTCTCTGAGCCTTTGAATGATCTCCCTGTCATCCATGTTCCTTTTAATTCCCTCTCCCTCTCTCTCCATCTTTCTCTTACTGTTCATCACCGTCTTTTTGCAGGTTTCAGTCCATGCTTTCTTCCTTGCTTTCTTGTGCGAGCCAGATCATGTCACCACCATCTCTCTTTCTCTCTCTCTCTCTTTTCTCTCTCTCTCTCTCACAGGTGCCATTCACAGCCCCTGGTTATGTAACCATATGACTTTGATGGGGAGCTCAATCAATGTTATTGCCTCCTCTCTCTCTCTCTCTCTCGCTCTCCTCCACTGTCTCTCTGTGTCTCTCTCTCATTAGCCCTCTCCTATCCACACATACAGACTCCAACAGCAGCAGGTGTTTAATGAGGACTCATCAACTCCCCAATCTCTTTACCTCCAACCTGTTCACACGCACGCATGCACGCACGCACGCACCTGTTCTGTCTTCTCTCCCTCTTCTGATTAACTTCCTCTTGCATTTACGTGCACACACACACACACGCACGCACACAGACACGCACGCACGCATGCACACAAACACACACACACACACACGTACACACACACACACCCACACACATGTGCTGGGGTGAAGATGGGCACGCCCTAGCAGCCGGAATGTGTGTGTGTGTGTGTGTGTGTGTGTGTGTGTGTGTTGTGGAGGGCTGTGCTCGTCCCTCTCCAGAGGCTTGTTATGGGCAGCCTGCTCGTCCTACTGGACGCTGAGCACAGCCCGCTGATGAATAAATATATAAGTAAACAAACAAATAAACAAAGAGCAGTAAAGAGTAAAATATAAATAAAGAGCACTGACTGCTGACGGTGTGATAAGACTGCTAATAAGCAACAGCATGAGAAGAGCAGCACTGAAACCACTGGAACCAAATGTGCTCTTTTGCTGCCATTTAAAGCCTGTTTACATCACCTTCCTATATAGCTGTGTGTGTGTGTGTTTGCGTGTGTGTGTGTGTGTTGCTGCTTTCATAAACCGACCACACAAAGAAATATTTTTATTTAGCCTCCCTTGTCTTCTATTCCCTTGGTAACTACATCTTTGGGCCAATGCTACTTTGGAGGATGGGGATGAGGGTGAAAGGAGTGTGTGTGTGTGTGTGTGTGTGTGTGTGTGTGTGTGTGTGTGTGGGGGTACGAGTAAACAACAACAGGCCAATAAATGTGAAAGAATTCTCACTTCACAGCCCAAGCCTGACACACACACACACACACACACTATCTCTCTGACTGTAAGTAGGTGTGAGATGCTTGCCCAGCTCATTAACTCATTAAATTACTAAAGGGAAACAACATCCAATTCAGTGAAGGAGAGAATCTCTCCCAAACCCCCATGCAGTCTCAAACACACCTTACACAGCACCCAGGTTACACTACGCACTAGGGATGTAAAACACATGACTGGAGTCATCATTTGCACACACACACACACACACACACACACACACACACACACACACACACATTCAGTGGAGAGACAGCCATGCAGTGTTGGTATCAGCATGATAATGAAATGTAAAGCCTGACAGTGCTTGATAATTTTCATAAATATTTATTCATGCACTTTAAGAGACGATCTCAAATTGGCGAAAGGAAGCCTGGATCTTTTGATAACTGAGCCGGTTTGGCTTGGTGCGGTGCACACGGAACGTTTGCATTCTTTGTCTTTTCGCGCCACTCTCGCCGATGCTGATGAATAACTTAGCGCGTCCTTCACGCGGACAGAAAGCTGAGACGAGCCCTGCGGTCGCCATTTCCCATTCCTGCGCCCGCGCCCGCTCCGTGCCAGGCCTGTCTCTCTCTCTCTCTCTCTGCTGCAGTGCACGCAGGGTATCCTGGCACCCTGGCACGAGGGGAGGAGGTGCCCGAAAACCCGCCGTAGCTTTCTGCCACCGTATTAAGTGTCTGGGCCCACAGGAGGCAACTGGAGATAAGAATCCTTCAGCTGACCCCTGTTAACATAATCAACGTTCACTTAATTAGCTGATTACGGCCACTTAAAGGCGGGGGAAGAAGCTGGTGTGACTAAAAGAGAGAGACAGTGGTGTGTGTGTGTGTGCATGTGTGTGTGTGTGTGTGTGTGTGTGTGTGTGGAAAAGAGTCTTGACTCAAATAACACTGGGGTATTTGCATTTGTCTAATCTCCAGTTTTTCTTCAGTCTGATAAAACTCAGCAGTTGAATGGGAACAGTTTAGCAGTGAGAACACCATGTGGGAATGGGAACAGTTTAGCAGTGAGAACACCATGTGGGAATGGGAAGTCCATCTGAACACAACTGTTCTTCTTCTCTGCCTTCAGTTTCTCCTCTCCTCCTCCTCCTCCTCCTCTTCTGCTGCATCATCTTCATCATCACTTTCACCACCATCATCATCATCACTATCACCATCATCATCATCATTAACATCACCATCTCTCTCTCTATCCTCTCACTCATTTCATCCTAGAACCATTCTAAATATCTACCCACCTGTCCCAAAACATTTACACTCATTTACACATTTCCATTTCCATTACTTAGTCAGGCATTATTTTTCTTTATTTATTATCACACATTGTAAACATGCAGACATCCAGATTACACATGCTAAACACTCAGAACCTGACCAGGACTGTGTGTAATGCAGATGCCTTTCATCTCCAATAGTTTGAGGCGGACAGAGTACACAGCTTCATTACTTGAGTAAAAGTACAGATACCCATTGCTAAATTTTACTCAAGTACAAGTAAAAATACAACAGTCAGTTGTCTACTTAAGTAAAAGTACTGAAGTACTTGTTTTTAAAAGTACTTGAGTATCAAGAGTACAAAAGTAGCCTACATTTTCTAAATATTGCATTACTACTGCCACAGTGCTTACATTTATGTACAGAAACGTCCTACATGGAGTTATGAAAAATGTTAATGTTGATACCTTGGAGAATGTAAAATTAATTGGAAGTAAAATCAAGTAATCTTCATCTTTTCACCATGTTGCCAGGGATGGGCAGTATTTCTAATACATGTATTTAAAATACGTATTTCAAATACAAAATACTATTTTGTAATTGAAACACTTGAAGTGAAATCTATCATTAACTTGTTCAGAAAATTGAAATAGTCAGGCGAGGTGGGGCCACAGGTTGGCACATTCCCGGGATGGACCTGTTGCGTCTTCATCCATTGTTTCGTCCATGGTTTTGTCTCTTATTTAAATCTGACCATGGAGTTGACTTTGGTGGAAAGCTGAAGGTGATTGCTGATAGGCTGTCCCAATCAGTGGCGCCTGCACAATCCAATCACGTTTGAGAGGGAAACAACAAATTCCTTTTTTAGGTAAGTAGTAACGGGTTTAATTTAGAAGTAGTAACGGGTCCTCACGGTTATGGATAGAAATGTAGTGGAGTAAAGAGTACAATACTTGAGTAAAGTCATGAGTACTCCCCCAAAATGATAGTAAAGGACAGATCCCTCAAAATTGTACTCAAGTACTGTACTCAAGTAAATGTACTCTGTTACTGTCTGGCTCTGAGTTTGACTAGCCTACATATGTTCAAGTGCAAGATGGTGGCTATAGGACTAGAGGGGAAACATTTGAAGCCCACAGCTAGAGCTTCCAGTGAGTGTATGAACAACTTGAGGACACCTTCAACAGATTTAATTGGTCAAAGCAGAGAGGACTAACATTGTTATAAACACAAACAAACCTTGCGGCCAACCTTACTATTAGAGATAATGCATGCACACACCCACACACACACACACAAATGTAGGCACATGTGCACACACACACACACATATATATCTTGCATTAATAAAATAACATCTAATATAATGTGATTAGCATCAGGGTCATCACTTTGGCACTAACAATAAGGGCATATGAACTTGGCAACAGAAAGCAAATGAACTAATACAGTTTCTTAATGACCTGGAGGCATGGCGTTTGTGCGATGGTCTTAATATGATTAGGCATCCCAGCTCTTTTGGCTTCCTAGTTCATTGTCAACAAGCCATATTTACATGTGCAGCTAATGTGAAGTGCAGGGGGAGCACTCCTATGAACTGACATTTACGCGTGGTGCGAAAAAGGAAAAATAAGAAACGCCCGGAGGAGCACACTGAAGCAAAAATAAGATGCTGCTCTCAAATATGCTCTTCCTAATTTCTGCTGGGTGAAGATTTCTCAACTCTGTGTGTTTGCTCTGCGGATCCCCGATAAGCCACGCGGAATTAGCGTTCGCAGCGGCGGAGAGATATTTCTGTGCCCCGAAGACGACGACGGCGAACAATCCTTTAGAGGAGGCCTTTCGGGGATAACTGGTTAAATCAGGGTAGCTTTTCGCTGCCCCCCCCCTCTCTCCCCTATTAAAATGTAAATATGAGCCAATCTCCCTGCATTTATTTGAAATCAAATGGAACACGCTTCCTCTGAGCATATCATGTGTCAGGGCTATAATAGACTTTTCCCCCTGAATAGAATTGGGGGAGAGGCGTCGAGAGAAGGGTTTTGAGATTCACAAGATACCCAGAGTGCAGCTGACTGTGGATCGGAGTCGGCCTTGATCCACAGACGCTGAGATGTAGACCAATCTGCATTTAGTGTGTTCAGAAAAGCCAAACGTACCTTTTCAATCAGTTTCTCATTTGTTTTGAGTTCACCGTGAACATTTGCAAACACATACTGAAGAACAATCTAAGCCAGGAAAAGATCTGCTAAAAAGAATTGGCACCACTTTTTGTTTTGCTTTGTTGAGGCTCATTTCTCGTCCTAATCTGTAAGCCACCTCCTTGATGAATGACTGGCTAGCAGCTAGCAGAACCATAGACTGTATATGTAGTCAGTCCTCAGAACCAGTTTTATGTTGACTGGTTCAGTGGCCATTCACGTGTTCTGGCCAGGCCTCCCATTAATGGACCAAAGCTGTTCAGTGCCCATCGACAAGGTCACTTCCACATGCGTGCCCTGTGACTGGCTAGTGAGGAAATCTTTCTCTCTCCAGCCCGGAGCTGAGCCGCCACAGGGCCAAACTTGGGCCGGAAACTGCCACTACACCTGGGGGCAGGGGGGCAATTCCCATCTGTTCATCTGGCTCATATAAGCTCTGGCCATCAGGGGCATTTGAGGGGTAACAGCTCGTTCTGTCATTGGGTTGACAGGCTCCATCAGTGTGTGTGTGTGTGTGTGTGAGAGAGTGTGTGTGTGTGTGTGTGATAAGAGCCCTGAGTTGGGTCTCAGGCAGAGGGAAAGAGAGGAGGAAGTAACTAGGCTGACCTTACAGAGGCGTAAGTGGCGTCTGCTATTCATTACAACCAACTGACCTCGCCAGATCCTACAAAAGTTCCTGCTGACCAAAGTGATGCGTTCTACTGGACGAGGCCACTGATGACCTGCTTCAAGCCACACAAGAACAGTCCTGACATGGCCCTGCAATATTAAGCTTGCAATATATCTAATAACTCTGTTCAAAGTTTGCTTGTATTCTAGCAAGCAATCCTAGCACCCAGTCCAACACAAGAGATAAATGAGATGTTTCTAATTTGGAAAAATTATGGGCAGGGTAGAGGCAGAGTCTCCCCCCCGCAAAGCTGTTATTTATTTTATATTGAGACACTTTGAGGGCCATTATCAGACTTACACCTTTTTGGCATAATGGTGTTCTAAGGACATCATTTTTATTTTTCCCCACGAGAACGAATTGGACAGATGTCATCCAATCAAAAAACGGAATATTTCATCCCTGCGGTGTCCACTGTGAATGATGTGAATGAATGACACTGTAAATTTGGAGATAGTAGAACATCTTGCAGACTCACACTGAATGTGATCCAGCTAGCCTGGGGGATCAGGTTCGCCATAATGACTACAAATACAATCAATCACTTGTGACACAGGAACTCAGATAACCTCAAAACGAATCAATAAGCTCAGAGCTCAGCTGAGCACAGGCTGGAGCTCCAGGGGTAGAGACAATGCTCACCACTTCAGAGACCGAAACCGATAACTAAAATCTATGGCAACAATCAAACAATCAAACCAGATAATAAAAAAAAGAGTTTCAAGAAAGAGAAACAAAAAAAAAAAACAATAAACAATAGAAAACCATTCTTCTTAAGGCGGTCAGTTTTGTAATCCTAGCGGTTTTCATGTGCAAAGTGAGTTTTACTATAGAAATTCATCACCTCACGTCATAAGTTGCTGAAAACAACCAGCAGATCATGTACATGTATGACGTTGCATGACGTTCTATGATGCCCTGGGCGACCACTAACCCTAACTTAACCCCCCCCGCTGTGTAGGGAGCTGGAACACGCTGTGTAGGGAGCTGGGAACATCATAGCTACATCACAACTTGTTTGGCTTTTTTATGCTTGGATTTTGTGATAACTAGCGAGAAAGACCCTGTACATTCTAAAAAAGCTGTTAAAAAAAAAAAATAAATAAATAAAAAGTAATATTTTTTTTTTTTCAAGTGCTTGTGCCGCCACCCATGTGTCATGAAAAAATGCTGCCCAACTTCGCCCATGCCAAACCCACTACTGGGCTTATGGCAGAGGACTTCAGCATGTGGGAGGTTTATACAGTCTTGATCTGTCTGATGTAATACTTCTGTATATGTGTGTGTATCAGTGTATGTATGTGTGTGTGTGTGTGTGTGTGTGTGTGCGTGCGTGCGTGCATGCTTGTTTGTATGTTTATGTATCTGTGTGTGTGTGTGTGTGTGTGTGCGCGTGTTTGTGTGTTTATGTATCTGTATCTGTATCTGTGTGTGTGTGTGTGTGTGTGTGTACATATATCTGGGTGAGTGTATACTGTATGTGCATGTGTGTGTGTGTGTGTGTGTTTACTGAGCTGATCTAAAGTACCTTCAGGTGAAGCACCCATCACAGGAGAAGCCCACTGATATAATCTTGCACTGCTCCTGGACCAGCTTAGTCCACCCCCCTATTTTGTTTATGGTCTTTGAGAAAGCCCCCCCTCCCCTTCTGTGCTTCAAAGCAAATAAAAAGCAAAACCCAAGTCCCCCTCTAACTCACACGAGAGCAGGCAGGCTTTGATTCTCCTTCTCTGGCTTCCGGGTAGGCAGGCCATGCTGGTGTATAACAGAGACCTTAAGTGGATAAGAAACCCTGTAGAAAATCACATCATCAGCAGGGCAACACCTTACTCAATTACCCAACCTACCAGGGAGAGTTATGCGTTGCAGTAAGGTATTAGTTCCTATATGTGGATCCTTTATTTGGCAGCGGGCCAAGGATAATTTAATAACTCCCAACAGGAACCGTTTAATGTCTGAGTCTTAAAAGTTCCTGATACATGAAACTTCCTGTCGTCATTATCAGGAGTACAAACACACTAGGCTGGCTGGCTCTTGTGAGAAAAAGGAAAGGGAATGTTTTGAGAGAATTGAAAAATATGTTCAATTCAATATCAGACACAAAAATGTGTGTTTACTTCAAGGGCTCATCTTTATTTTCTAGCAGACTGAACAAGGAGAAATGCTTTCCAAGGCAAACCATAACACTAAAGTTGCATATGGTTCAGTCAACCGGTAAAGCTACTTTTGAATACTTATTTGTTTATCTATTTACTATGAACTCTCGTATTTTCTCAGTTCAGCCCAAGAGGGTTTGAGTAAATGAATACTTGAATACACCCATTTCGACTAACTAATGTAGAAGCTACATTTATCAATACAGCCAAAATATTATTGATGCCTCAACACAAGTGCTATCTGTCAGTATATTCACACCTACACAGTATTGTTGTGTGAACATAGGAAAAAGTAGAAATAAGATTTATACTTTCAGCACGCAGTCAGTATAATTAATAACCAAGTTTAACGATGAAAGTTTAAAGGCACTTAAGGCGAGACACGGCAGGTGAAAACATAGTTTTTTCATGCACTGGTCAATTTCGAGATTTTGAGCTAGTATGTATCCTTAGCATGTATTCTATCACACTACTACAACAAAAAAGTCCGATTTACACATTTAGGTGTTTATTTCATTATATTGTGTCTACTCGCGCCTGTATATTTCTCCTAAATTCAGCAAAAGTTAGCATTCTAACCTTGCATGCACTCCCGCGACCGTGGTCCAAAACATAACATGTGTACTACCATTGGAAAGCTCTGTTTTTCCTGTATCACGCTATGTGATCCATATATGGACACTTCCTTTGTATCAGCAACCAATCGCGAAAGTTCAAAGGCGAGTCTAGGCTGAGAACGGAATCTCATTGGCTGTCTTTCAAGGCTGTTTTCTCAAAATGAGTTTGCGCTCAAACTGAGCTCAAAAACCCCACTTCAGAAGCACGTACATACACCAAACTTTCTGGATTTATGCCTAACTATATGTCGAAGATTTCTACAGAGGGGTTTGTTGATATATTATTCCTAGCCTGACTTAGATGACATTTTATGCCTAAAAACATGGAAAAAAGCGATTTTTTAGGGCTAGTGACATAATTTTCTGATTTACAGGATAACAAAAGTAGATATTCATAAATCCCTCTGTAAATGTTTTCCCATCTAATATCTGAACACAATGAAAACATAATTTTGAACTTGGCTGTATCCAATGCTCAGGTTTCGTGCCTTAAAATGTATGCAAATTAAGCATATTTAATTAGATAATGCCTAATTTGCATATGTAAACATTAAATTACAGCAAACTTGTAATACATTTTTTTCTCATATTAATGTAAGTAATCAACTGGGGAAGTTTCATAGTGATATCTGCTTGTTAAAAATTTTATGTAATGGTGCCTTGAGGGAGGGATAACTCTGCAGGAGCTAAACCAAGAGAGAGCTTTCTTGGCTACGCTCTGGTTTTGGCTGGAATGCTGAGCTGAAGACCATGAAAACAGAAGAACCACAGAGGAACCGGAACAGAACCATTTTAAAAAGAAAAAGAAAGAAAAGCTAATCTAGGAAAAGACATCTTTGGAACCCACTTTGTTATTGAATGGCATGATTCACAATATAATGATAAATTTGATATAATAAAATCATGTAGAAAAATGTATATAGTTATATAAAATTAACATATACTGTACTGTCATACATGTTAGTTGTGTTCTATTGAAAAAAGACTCACAGCTCTGGACAAAATGAATGCACATAGGCACTGTTTTGCATTTGGAAACAACAAACTGCACACAAAGCCATCCAACTATGATACAGTATGATGCAATGAAAAACTCTTACCATAAACAAGAATGATTATGATATACGTTATGCAATGTGATATGCCATAGCCCTATGTTCTGTGTAGTTAAAGCTTGTTTCAATCACTTTTGCAAGATTTTAGGTTTCAAGGAAAGCGTTTCTTGGTTAGCGTTAGTGGCACAATAATATTGACTTACATTGGAACTACCTTATTTTCTGTATTACTATGTTATTACATTACATTACATTTGGCTGACGCTTTTTTAGCCAAAGCGACTAACAACATGGTAAACAGTTTAAGTTTTAGAGCAATTCTCAACAATTTTAGGACAATTTAAAAACATTAGAGTACAGTAAGAATAAGTGCATCAGTGAGTGCTGTTTTTAACAGTTACTTGTCAGTTTAAGACGGCTGGTAAGTGCTAGGATCAGCAAGACTTGTTGTAAGTGTTGCTATGAGAGGAGATGTTCTCTAAAGAGCTGGGTCTTCAGGAGTTTTTTGAAAATGGAGAAGGATGTCCTTGCCCTTGTAGGAACTGGCAGTGTGTTCCACCAACGAGGAACAACAGATGAGAAAAGTTTGGATTGGCTTGAGCATACCGGTGGTAGAGCTAGACGTCGTTCGTCTGAGGAGCGCAGCGGTCTGGAGGTAGCGTATGTCTGTATGAGGGCATTCAAGTAGGTGGGAGCAGAACCGGAGACTACTTTGTAGGCAAGCGTTAGAGCCTTATATATACTATATATATGATTAGGTCTGTGATTCTAAACCCCTGACACAAATCCAGCTAATTGCTCTGCAAGGTCCTCTAGCTATCTGTGCAGTCAACAAAAACGGTGGTGTTTGTTTGCAGCCCTCTGTGTATGAATTGAAAACAGAGTGGCAGCCAGTCCTCAGTCACATGGGCCGAGCTGTAGCCAATTCCAGTTAATCAATACGGTGGCACAAAAGCATGAGAGGGAGGGTTGTCATTTTGATTGGCTGTTGAACACAAATATCAACAATCTTACGTAAAACCACAACAAAATTGCAAAGGGCATTATTGAGTATGACCATCACCTATCAATTGAATGGTTTGTTGATGTTTTTTGACAACCACACAGCATGGATATCTAGAAGGCTGCCTGCATATTGTGTTATAATCTGGCTGAACAATGACTAAAAGATGGGAGACTTGGCTTTGTTGGAAGTGCCGTGAGAATGCAGGATGGCAACAGCTGTAGCTCCCATCCTATGTTTCCCTTTGAGAATGTTCTAGAACAGTTTTTATCAAAGTGTGGTCCGGAGACCACTGGTGGTTCGCAAGCTATCCCAAGTGGTCCACGAGGAGACGTGGTACAATATAATATAGATGAAATGTTTGCAATATTGAACTAACTTGTATGTAAATCCAAACAGTTCTGCAACACTGCCTATGTTAGATATGCCAGTTTAAATCATATGAATCCTCTGTCATTTTAGATGGTCCGTTCGTTTCTTTTTTATTGGTTAAGTGATCCTTCGTCTGAAAAAGTTTGAGAAACACTGTTCTAGAATATGGTGCGGTGCTTTGCAAAAGCAGAGGATTGGGGTGCGGTGAATACCTCCTGAAACTGCTCTCATACTGGTCACGTTTTCAAAGCCAAACTCGGTGAGGTGCTCAGAGCCTTTTGCTGGGGTTACGCTTTAATCCCAAATCAGCCTCGGAGTTTTACTTTTCAAATTAATTTCTAAATATAACTCTGTACCCCAGCAACAACTAAGTGATCCCACATTTACTTTGATGCTACTCCAATACTTGGCTGAGATTGCTCTCTAAATCATTTATTATTTTGGAAGGAACCACATTGTAGCAAAATTGGATTATGTTGGAACTTGGTCCATGACATAATGTTGAGATTACAGCTGAAGAGAGCTGGCCTGCAAATTAGATTGTTGCCTGTAAAATCTGTAGCGCCAGTAAAACATTAATGAAAAAAACATCAAGTTGGGATGTTCTGATGTTCGCTCGTCTGTAGATCAATACTGCAATAACTCTCATACAATTCATACCCAACCATGTGAATGGTAATTGCTAGATAAAATCCTTGCAATGTAAATGATAATTGGAACATAAGCCCTGAAACCTCTCTCTGGTGGACTACCAGGCCTAACCTGGCTGGTACTACATACTGTATGTATGTGCTAGAAAACGCAGGGGCATATCAGGGCATAGAGGGCATAGAGGGCATATCAGGGCATAGAGGGCATAGAGGGCATATCAGGGCATATCAGGGCATAGAGGGCATATCAGGGCATAGAGGGCATAGAGGGCATATCAGGGCATAGAGGGCATATCAGGGCATATCAGGGCATAGAGGGCATAGAGGGTGAGGACCACAGAGGACTTTTCATTATCATTACTTAAAGGCCCTTCATCTGCCAGTTGCTCTGCTTAGCTGCCCTCTTCAGTCGATGGGGCGACGGAGGGTAAAATGAGTCAGGCTTGCACTCATTTGAGCGCATCTGCAGAAGACTGACTCCAGGTGTGTGTGTGTGTGTATGTGTGTGTGACATTGTGACTCGCCAGTGGCGGACCGTGCGTTCAGTGGTTAGGCCTTCAATGATGACTATTTTTTGACAAAAAATAATAATAGTGGGGCGTTCCGCGAGGGATACCCCCCGAAGATTTGCTGCTGCTGTGATTACTCAAAAGCTAATGTGGAACTACAGTAGGCTATCCTGTTTGCCAAACGTATTTATGAGAAAGTGTCTCAACAAGACAGTGTCTTAATGTATTGCCCTATGCTGCTACTACTGCTTGTTGGCTATTTCAGAATGTCTTTTTCTTCATTTCAGCGTTAAAATGTGCAATTTCCCAGCATTTCACGGTGGGGGGAAAAGGTTTCTCTTTCTTACGCAAATCTGTGTAGCACTCTAGAATCTTCGTTAGAGCTGAATTACGCATTGCTTAGATCTTTATTACCTGGCCCTCATCCTTATCCGAAAAGTGAATAGGCTGCTAGCTGCTTATTTATCGTAACACCCCCAATTATCACCACTTTTGTTCAGAAATTCTAAAACAATGTTTTTTAACACTTCAAAATAACATTTGCTAAATGAACCTTACATTTTTCAGTAGCCATAGGTATGTAGATTTGAACAAAATCTGGTTTGGTTCTTAACGGGAGCATTTACTGCCTGAAATATCCGATTTTGTTAACCGCGCTCGGAGTTATAGTGCTGGCCTGATGGGTCACCTATTTACGCCGTTTCAACGGCACATGAACGGTTAGATCGAGAATTCTCGTCATGAAATTAAAATTCCACTGGAGCTCCAAGCGGTTGTGTACACGCAGCCTTACAACACTGTTTACAGCTCTTCGATTCACGGTAAAATGTAATTTTTGGTACATAGCTCATTTAGATACACCTAAGGTGTGGGTGGTTGCGTTTCTTTAGGAGTCCGCCGTCTTGGTTTGTATAGAAATGGATATTAAGTGACACATACACGTAAGACGGCGGAAATACGGGACCGATGTTAATAGGGGGAGTTCCGATATCACCTATATTCATTACAATCTGCTGTCTGCTACTGTCCGGTGAAGACGTGCAATTTAGTCCATGTCATATTGAAAGTGAACACCAAGTGCGCTCAAGTATGCGTTTGTGCAGACTATTTTGAAATATTTAGGCTATCAATTGCCCAACTTATGTTCATGACTTGCACATATGGCACTGTCACAGGTCTACAATGATGTGTCCAAATCATTTAATAGTTTAATCTGACATCAGCAAACTTGCTTCAGACTGTTTGTAGGGCTCTCCTTAGCTGTAGTTTTAACGTTAACGTTAAAGTGCAACCGTTTTACGTTGTGCTGCTGCTGTGATTACTCAAAAGCTAATGTGGAACTACAGTAGGCTATCCTGTTTGCCAAACGTATTTATGAGAAAGTGTCTCAACAAGACAGTGTCTTAATGTATTGCCCTATGCTGCTACTACTTCTTGTTGGCTATTTCAGAATGTCTGATGGCCACGCCATGGATATCACCAATAATGTCCACAAAACTTAGATATATAAAAAGTCAGACTTACTAGCAGGGCAGGAAACCAAGGCAAATAACAATTTTCACACAGATGCCGATCCAGACAGCTTCACCAAAGTCACATCAGCTCACACACAACTTCAAGCTAGCATACAATCTAGTAGTAACCAAGCACTGCGGTTTCCAAGCAGCACAAAAACACTTTTTTTATATAGAAAAGGGCCAGATTACAAGCATGTATTACCACTGGCGCCTTAATGCAGGGGCTTACCTGGGCTTCAGCCTCTGCAGCTACTCTGGAGCTAGCCTAATTGAGCACATTGCACTGCTCTACAATGACATCGATGCAGAGGCCCCCTTTGTCTTCTCTTCTAAAGTGTAACAAAATGTAACAAAACTTAATAAATCCCAACGGGTGTAGTAGAGGAGCTAGAAACTGAGAGGCTGAAACTGACTGACAAACTTACAAACTATGGAGATAACGCGGGTTGGATTGAAGCAACGATAAACGAATGACGTGGATTCCTGTAACTGTCCATGAAAACAGAAGGCCTGGCAATGAAACGGCTTTAAAAACATGTAGGCCTATTTCACTTGTCTCACTGGAGTGAACGTGAAATGAATTAGTGATCTGCATCTCCGTTCACCAAAAGCCAAGTTTGTGCTAACCCATTCGCACAAATAATATCATATGTTATGTTTTCTGATTGTTAACGTGTAGTGGTAATGCATAAGGTAGCCAATATAATCACGTATATAGACACGACAAACATGCACTTTTGAAAAGCTTAAAACGTCCATATGTGTAACCCATCTTTTAACTTAGCCTATAGGCTAGTGTTGTAAAAGTTCAACGTTGTTGTTTTCGTGCAGTAGGCTAGCCTTTTTGATAAGCGATGTCATGGGTAGGCTGACGTGATTAAGGAGGGCTTTCTGTTCCTGTTCATGTAAAGGTTTTACATAGGTTCAATAATGATAGGCTAGGCTACACTGCATGTTAGGCTATATCAACCAAAAGCGCACGTTATGTAAATAGGCGGGTCAGATCGCGGGTCGGGTATCATAATTAATATTTGCTGTTTGGGGGCTTAAAAACATATAGCCCAGGGGCCTCAGGTGGTATTAAGGCGCCCCTGTGTATTACAAGTCTATGTTATCAAATAAAGATGAAACAAAACTTACCAATTCCTGCATAGGCTACTGACCAGCTACGTGCAGAGCTAGCTGACGTTATGTGCATCTTGCTAACATGTAGTTCAGTTGACACTGTAACGTTAACGTTACATTATATAATTTTGCTTAATGAAGGCTTATCAATACATATTTTTTAAAACAAAAACGGTCAATATACTGTCCATAACTATAACCATAGCCATGTCAGTGTGACGTACTTTTCCAGTAAATGTCAGTCTGACTGACAGAAGATACCCACGAAGTTCCACAAGTCAAAATTTGTGATGAACGGTTCCGAGTATTCTTTTCGAACATTGCAGGCCCAACTGCAGTCAGTCCTGCCTACCTTGCCATAATAGGTCGATTTGATCTGTCAATCAGATCACATTGCGGAACGCGGTAGGATATGGTAGTAGTCAAGAACGATCAGGAAGGAGAAGCAGAAGCAAATAATAAATTATAAAGTAAAATGTTATTAAAGACACTATTTTTTTTCATTCGTTTGAAAATAGTTAGGTGAAGGCCCTGATGGTCCGCCACTGTGACTCGCTGACAAGACCTCTCCACCTCTGAGTGGACCTGCAGGGTTCTCCTCAGGTTCACGGCTGCAGGGCTCGTCACAGCAGACCATTTATGACCGTGAAGATCTCGGTGGACGTCGAGGGTGTGTGGAACCGGGCCTCAGGTGTTCCTCATATTGTACTATGTACTATGTGATGTCCAAAACTGGGCACCTGTTGCCTGCCCTTGGCGTATCTCTGTCAAAAGTCTGTAGTGCAGCTACTGTATGAGCTGGGGATGTGAATGACTACACTGTGTCCTCACTTCACATGGGAAACCCCATACGCACTGTAGATATCAACACTACAGTATGGCCTTTGAGATGAATGAATGAATGGATGGATGGATGGATAGATGGATCGATGGATGGATGGATCGATAAATGAATGAACAGATGACTAGATGAGTGAATAACTGAATGAACGAGTGAATAAATTACAAGGGCATGATGGCTTGTAGACATCATCAATCTCACAGATCTCTATAACGGCTTTCTGCAGATGATGCAGTATGCTAGGTGGTGAAAATATGAACATGTCAGTAAAAGAAACAGTGTGTGGGTGTGTATGTATGAGTGTGTGTGAGTGTGTGTGTGTGTGTGTGTGCTTGTGTGTGTGAGTGTGTGTGTGTGTGTGTGTGTGTGTGTGTGTGTGTGTGTGTGTGTGTGTGTGTGTGTGTGTGTGTGTGTGTGTGTGTGTCTTGATCTTGCAGCTCTGCTGTGTGTTCCAGCCCCTCGGATGGACGATTGTCAAGGCGAAGAGAGAAGAAGAAGCCACGTTTAATTGCTTTCTGCTAATGACTATTGATACACCACAAGTCATTTCACCCTATTTCTCTCACACACACTCACACTCACTCACACACACACACACACACACACACACACATAGCCCTCCCACCCGGAAAGTAGCTCCACTCCGCATAGACAGCCCTGGACCGTCCGCTCTGCTTCCCTCAGCAATTTCACGTTCCTTTACAAAGCAGCTCAGTGTAATCTGCTGGAGCAGGTTCTTCAGCGCTGTAATTGGGGCGGTGGAGGAGAGGAGGGGCCCGCTCATCGTCCGCTCAACCCGCCCAGTCCAGTCGTGGTGTAATTAAACACTGGGCTTCGCTTCGCTTTCATCTCGCCGTGTTGACTAGCAGCTCGGATCTCACGCCGTGGTAGTGGTGGTCTCTGTGGGACATCCCTCAGCAGTTTTTTTTATTATCCATCCCCCTCTCTCTCTCTCTCTCTCTCATTCTCTTTCTCTCTCTCTCTCTCTCTCTCTCTTTCATTTGCTCTCTCTCTCATTCCCTCTCTCTCTCTCTCTTTCATTCGCTCTCTCTCTCTCTCTCTTTCTCTCTCTCTCTTTCATTTGCTCTCTCTCTCATTCCCTCTCTCTCTCTCTTTCTCTCTCTCTCTCTTTCATTCGCTCTCTCTCTCTCTCTTTTATTCACTCCCTCTCTTTCTCATTCTTGGTACATGATGTTCTACAGAAAAACAACTGCTGGCTCCAGCTCGGTTCGATTAGGCACAGGCGACTTGATTGCGCGGGGTTTTGCTCCACAAACTGAGGCATTGTGGAACAAGTACGGGTGGAGAGAAATCCAGTGATGAAACTGTTTGTTACTGTAACACTGCTGACCAAAGCCTCTCACACTTAATTTTGATAGCAAAGCTTTTGGTCCCCTTTAGATGTTTTTCCTTAAACTGCTCATCTTTTTTGTTTTTAACCTGTAGCACTTTGAGATCTATGATGAAAAGTGCATTATAAATAAAATGTATTATTGTTATTATTATTATTATTATTAGGTTAAAGTGTAGTGGAATGCAATCAGAGTCCAGTTAATGTGGCTGGTATTTGCACATGAGGCCAGAAACAATCAAAAGTAGAAGTAAAAGAAAATGCGTAGGCCTACCTTTCACAGAAGGCTGGCGCCATCACGCTGCTTTTTTTTCTTGTCAGCCCACACTTACCTTTATTTGAGTTTCGATGTAATTTGGGGCAAGCCCTGTTACAAAACCAATCAAACCAATCGACGAAACCTACTACAGTTGTTTCGGCTCCGTAATTACATGTCAAACAGAATGTACGTGGAGGCGTGAAAGGCTGACACTTCTTTTTGTTGCTCTTCTCTCTGTCACTCGTGAGAACAAATATTATCACTGAATAGCGAAGGTTTATTTATTTATTTTTTTCCGGACTCAGGTAATAAATTACACCATCCACAGCCCCAATCTATACATGCTTTGTGAAGTGGCATCTATTGAATCATGAAGTTTACCATTTTATTCTACTAAGGGAGGAGTGTACTAGGCTTGTTACCAAGTTGTTGTGAGTGAGTGAGTGAGTGAGATATGGGGCCTATGTTAGTGAGAAAGTGAGAGAGTGAGTGAGTGAGTGAGTGGATGAGATATGGGGCCTATGTTAGTGAGAGAGTGAGAGAGAGAGTGAGTGAGTGAGTGAGATATGGGGCCTATGTTAGTGAGAGAGTGAGTGAGTGAGTGGATGAGATTTGGGGCCTATTTTAATTTAATTTATATTTTCTGAAGTCTGTCTACCTCAGAGCTTATGCAACATAACCCAGAAGCACTACCCTCTGTCAGTATTTCTTCAACTTCAATCATGACCTCTTTAGGGGATTAAACCCTCTTCCATCCGGCTCTCTGTTGAACATTCAGAATGCATTTCCAGTTCATCCATACAGCACCATGCACTCTCTTAGACAGGAACGCTGATGGATCTCCGGCTCTCAGGATGCGTGGAGAATGCGCGAGTGAAAAGGTCCAGGGCGAAGAACCTCACGTCTCAAGACACACCAGGGCTCTTCCTCAGACAATATGAGGCCATCTCACACACCAAGGCTCTTCCTCAGACAATACGGGGCCATCTCTGCCTGTAAGCATGTTCAGTTTTGCATGAGGTCCCTGGGTGGGTACATGGTTTGGTTTGACATGCTCTGCTGCAGCATGGGTGTGTGTGAGAAGTCCTGTGCTGCTGGTGCAGTGATCTTTTGCTTCAGGCTCATGCCACACAGAGTTGACTATACTGAAGTGATGTTGTATTATTAAAAACTGGGTGGAAAATGCCTACACATACCATAAAATGTGTCTTTTTTTCCCTTTGCTTATGCGGCAGTAACAAAGTTCCTATGCTCAGATGATTATTCAGAATGTGGATTTGCATTTGAATAGGTTTGCTCATAAAGAAGTACACAGAGGCTGAAGTGTTATTTTGAAAACAAATCCTATTCTTCATGGTAGATTGCTATGCTCAAAATAAATGGGTTGCTTCAATAGAGGGGATTTAAGTATGTGTCTTTAAAGGTTAAATAAAGTATAAACAGAATGGTTGATCCAAGATTTAACTTTCATGCAGAATACACAAAAAATAAAACATCCTCTGTATTGACCAAATCATGTTTTGTCATGAATTTATTATACCAAAAAAAAAAACAATGCACAATTTTCCTATTTCATCTCTGGGGATTTGTGCACCAACTCTAATCGTTAACTGGAACAGTGATATACTATTACCTTTTTAATGACATCTCATCTCACAGGATATATCTCATATATTTTCTAGTCAGTGGCTTATGAAGTGAATATCTGTGGCTTATTATGATGTGAAAATCCCAGCCCTGCGCATCACTAACTGGGCCGTGGTTGGCTGGGGAGCTCATTGGTTCTCTCGCTCGTCTGTAAATGAGCGAGGCTGAAGTTGATTATCTCCCACTCGTATCTCTGAGACATCATGGCTTGTTATCTGTCCTCGACTGCTGCGGCGTTTGGCTCGCGCGTGCATCCCATTAAGAGCGGTTTCTCTTAAGTCGGTCAGGGGGAAAGCTTTTGATGTGGAAAGGGAAGAGGACTCTGCTCTCGTTACGGAACGGCGAGCAGAGAGCAGTTGTTAAGGCGATCGCTTCCACTCACGGTGACGGGTGAGTTCTCGAGGGGGCGACATGGTCCAAAAACGGATCTGCCAAGTGAGTGTTGAGAGTGTGGGAGGAAACGGAGTCCGAGAGGGGAAACCAGAAAGGAGAGAAAGAGACAGTCAGAGAGAGAGAGAGAGACAGAGAGAGAGAGTGGAGAAGATAGGTAGTGAGAAACAAAAAACACACACACACACACACAGAGTGTGACACAAAGAGAGGTATAAGAGAGGGTGAAGGTATATAGAGAATGATGGAAGTGGAGAAAGAGAGAGAGAGAGAAATAGGAATTAAGAGAAGCAATGAGAGAATCTAAGATGGAGGTGGAAGTTAGAGAAATACAGAGAAAGAGAAAATAGACAAAAATTACCA
This sequence comes from Alosa alosa, assembly GCF_017589495.1. Lineage (NCBI taxonomy): Eukaryota > Metazoa > Chordata > Actinopteri > Clupeiformes > Clupeidae > Alosa > Alosa alosa. The sequence goes on from NC_063203.1 coordinate 26,451,263, forward strand.
TGAAACAGAAAGTGTGTGTGTGCGCACGTGTGTGTGTGTGTTTGTGTTTGTGTGTGAGTGTGTATGAGAGAGGAGTTGAGATACAGTGTGAAAGGGAACAGAGAGGGATAGAATGAGAGAAACAGAGAGTCAAAGAATGAGAGCAAGAGAGAGAGAGAGAGAAAGAGAGAAAGACTTAAAATAGCTCAGTCTCTGGGAGGCTGTGGCACTGCTTGCTGCGTGTGTCCTCCCCTGCATCGCCACTGTATAGCGTGCTAACGGATGATGTAGCGAGACGCGCGTCGCGACACAGCCCCTGATGCATCCTGGGAAACCTGGGGACGTCCCTCGGGCCCTCCTGACACCATGTTTGTCTACGACGAAGCCCGACAGGAGGATGCCCTTGGCGTGAAATCTGAAGACTCCTTCTCATCAAGGTTTCACGCGTAGGAGAGAAAACTGGAAAACTGCCACCGCCCCCTCAGTCCTCATATGAGAAAACCACACACACACACACACACACACACACCAGCAGATGCCCCTGTGGTGCAAAGATGATGGCGCATGACCAATCTAAGTAAAGGCAGGAAATGAAGTACTACCTCTGCAAACTTATTAAAAAGCACACACGCTCAGTCAGAGACACAAGCTCAGGAAGCATGCTGCAACAGTGGTGTAGACAGAGGCCAATTAAGTGATGAGCAGTGGGTGGACTGAGATGAAGGATAATTTAGAAGGCCCAGAGATGACCACAGTACATTCACACACAAAAAAAAAACCTTTGCATAAGCTTTACCTTCAGAACATGAATTTGAACCAAACGTTGAAATCCACTGAAAGGCAAATTCACACAGACCTCTCACAGATGCCGCTACTGCAAATCCCTATTTGTTCAACGACGCTAATGCTGGGATGATTATTCTAGCGGCGCACACTCCAGGACCTCACCAAACACTGACAGTGCTAGGCTAGCGTATAGCGTTACGCTAGCGTATAGCGTTAGGCTAGCGTATAGCGTAGCGCAGTGCAGCGTAACGCCATGTTTCCTCTTCGGCTTAGGAGCGTGCCAGCGCGTTCCTTCTTCCATTTGCCAACGGGGCCCCCACTCTTTACTGTGCAGGTAATTAATCTCCTGCTCATTTGTGCTGTTGCCACAGCTTTCCTGTTGGAAACTCATTCTCAGAGGATCATGTTGTTTTCTTTCTTTCTTTCTTCTTCTCACTCCACAGACAGAGAGATTGGAGTCTCCCTTGTGTGTGTGTGTGTGTGTGTGTGTCTGTGTCTGTGTGTGCCTCTTTCTCTCTGTCTCTCTCTGTGTGTCTGATACACATGTGTGTGTGTGTGTGTGTCTGTTACGTGTGTGTGTCTCTGTGTGTGTGTGTGTGTGTGAGCATCTCCAAGCATCTTTATCTAAATCGCATTCTACACCATGAAGAGCTTTCAGCAAGCCCAACACACAGCTGCCTACCGCTAGCCTAAACATTGACTATGGGACCAGACATGAGCACAGTCGGAAAAACACATACAAATGAGTTACATGAAGGAAGCAGGCACCAAACGCTATCTACAGTAACTATCACACACCCACACACACACACACACACACACACGCACACACACACACTACATATTACATAATAGATACATCATAATTTCATGTTTATTCACCCATATTTCCTTATGCGTAAATCAGTAGAGGGTTGTAGCTAATTTTAGATATGTCAATTGTAAAGGCTTAGATTTCAGTTGTAATGGCCGGGCAGGCAGTTGGTAGTGGTTACTTGACGGGAATGATAAGCATGGTCCAGCAAACCGCAACAGAAAACTCTGCATTGGCCTAAGCGTGTCAAGCTACACACCATACACACATGACATGGCTGCCACGATGGGGGTGATGAAGATGGCAGTGATGAAGATGAGGATGATTACTTGGCCCAGTGACTTGTAGGGGGATGGACAAAAAGGGTTCATTGACATAATTTAGTACTGCACAATGACCGTAAAAAAAAATGGGTACACCCATTGGGAAAAGGAACTAGAACATGGTGGAGATTTAACCGAAAGTGTTTAAAGGAACCATATGTAAGATTGTGGCCAAAACTGGTACTGCAATCACTTTCAAATTACTGTAGAGCGGTGTATCCCCTCCCCCTCCCCCCTGACTCGAGGTTGCCAACCCAGATGCCGAAACTGACTGACTTTGTGATTAGTAGATAGGTGGAGAGTGGCACATCAGGCCAAAACACAACATGACATGACAAAACACAACAACGCAACTTCACTTTTTAAATGACAATATCCTGGCCGAACTACTGTTGTCAGTGATATAAGTATTTGAAATTAACATGATTTCTTAATGTCTAGGGACATATCAGGGCCATTTTATGATTCATTGAAATACATTTCTTACATACGGTTCCTTTAACACTGGGTGGACCCGGATGATTTTACAACATGTGCTCTGGCTCCCTAGAACAGGGGTTCCCAAACTTTTCCACGACAAGGCCCCCCAAATACTACTAGGTTCTGGCCAAGGACCCCCTTGATGTGTTATTAAACCCATCGAGGCAAATGTAAAAATACATTAAGCTAATCCTAATAATTATTTTAGCCACAAGCACTTCGCGATGGAGCAGTGTGTAAAAATTGCATTTGGGGCTTTCTGCTAGAGAGCTATCACTTTACTATTACTCCCAGTCATTATCATGGAAAATATAATGTTCAGATATGCGACAAATTATTATAATGGCATTGTATAACAACCCTCATAGTAGTAGGTATATTTTACATTTTTCAAATGTATTTATTTGTTTCTTTTATTTTTCCTTCCAACTTGCTGAGGCCCCCCTGACACCCCCTCGCGGCCCCCACTTTGAAAACCACTGGGCTAGAACAGCAAATACACGGGCTCCAGTTTTGCCAATACAGTATGTCTGACTAATAAATTACTTTGCAATTCCATAGAAGGGTCCAAAGAAATGCTTCTACAGTTATTGGTTTTGCATAATGCAGAAGGCAGCACAGCATGATGATGATGAAGATTATGATGAAGATTTTAATGATGATGCTGATGATGATGATGGTGAAGAAGATTGTGATGAAGATGGTGCTGATGATGCTGCTGCTGCGGATGATGATGATGATGACGATGATGATGATGATGATGATGATGAAGATTGTAATGATGATGCTGATGATCACAATAATGGTTTTGATGATGATGATGATGACGATGATGATGATGATGACATGACAATGATGATGATGATGATGATGATGACAATGATGATGATCATTATGATGATGAAGATTATGATGAAGATTTTAATGATGATGCTGATGATGATGGTGATGAAGATTGTGATGAAGATGGTGCTGATGATGCTGCTGCTGCGGATGATGATGACGATGATGATGATGATGATGAAGATTATGATTAAGATTGTAATGATGATGCTGATCACAATAATGGTTTTGATGATGATGATGATGACGATGATGATGATGATGACATGACAATGATGATGGTGATGATGATGATGACAATGATGATGATCATTATGATGATGAAGATTATGATGAAGATTTTAATGATGATGCTGATGATGATGGTGATGAAGATTGTGATGAAGATGGTGCTGATGATGCTGCTGCTGCTGATGATGATGATGATGATGATGATGATGATGATGATGATGAAGATTATGATGAAGATTGTAATGATGATGCTGATGATGATGGTGATGAAGATGGTAACAATGATGCTGATGATGCTGCTGCTGCTGCTGATGATGATGATGATGATAGCCTCTGGACCAAGGTGGCATGGATGAATAAGCAGAACTAGATGGAATAACAAACACAAATGCAACCCCAGCTAAACTCCTAAAATCACAAAACTGCCTAGGAAAGCCAGCAGGCGACACTTCACTGAATGCATCCACACACAGCCCATATTGGACACAGTATGGGGTATATTTTCCAGTCTTAGTAGACAGCCTGCTGTGAACGCAGCTCGCAGTCCTATTCCCCAGTGAACAGAATATTAAATACCATCGCCAAACAGGACACAGAGAAAAGCTCTCTTCCACACACGGAGCTTTGCCTGGATCTTTGGATTTAAAGAGACGAAGAACTGGACCCCCCTGCGCCGGTCATCAGTCAGCAGCCGGTCCCTCGGGACAGAGGATGTGCAGGGGAGGGCTACTCCGCTTCAACCACACACACGCTGAAGACGGGGGATAAGACAGAGAGGGGCTTTACTGGAAAACCAATACGAGCGAGCTTTTCACACTGCACTTCTCCACTGCAAGCAGCCATGTTGCAGTGTGGTGAACGTGTATATGTGTGTGTGTGTGTGTGTGTGTGTTGTGGTGTGGTGTATATGTGTGTGTGTGTGTGTGTGTGTGTGTGTTGTGGTGTGGTGAATGCCTGTCATGATTATCATGTGATGTGAATCCATTCTGTTTCAAAGAGTCTTCTCGTGTATGGCAGCGTTTGATGTTCTCTTGTAAATAACAACACAAAAGGAAACATCCAGGTGGCCATAGCCGTAACATGCACCCCCGTGAAGTGTGTGTGTGTGTGTGTGTGAGGGAGGGGGAGGGGCACGCAGTCCAAATGGGCCCCACTCTCCTCTATCCCTCTCTCTTCCTTTCACACTGTATCTCCACTCCTCTATCACACACACACACACACACACACACACACACACATACATGCACACACACACACACACACACACACACACACACATACATGCACACACACACACACACACACATACATGCACACACACACACACACACACACACACATACACACACACACACACACACACACATACATACACACACACACACACACACACACACACACACACACACATACATGCTAGTGTTGTCACGATTCCAAAATTATGACTTCGATACGATACCTGCCATAAATATCACGATGCTCGATACTGAAATGATACTACGGCGAAATCCTAAGATATCTGGAAAAGAAAGGACTCATACCTCCTCCAAGTGTATTGAGTCATTTGTGTTGAATTCGGTGCACTTTTGTAGTGTGCAGGTCAATTCTGGGTTCTAAACTTCTTACATAATTATTATTTTTATAGTCAGTAAAATAGTAGGCCTACTTTGTGTGATTAAGTCCCTTATTTTTTGTTATAGTTCATTTACATTGTGTTGTGTTTTGCCAATAAAGTAGCTTTAAATAGCCAAACTAGGCTAGATCAAGGTCAGTGTTAAAATTACTGCATGCAAATCACTGAATGCTATGCAGAGGGGCCTAATCTTTAGGCCATCTGATGTACAGTATAGGCTTCCCTAGGCCTTCCCGTGTTCATGGGATTTCTTTGACAGTTGCAAAGGGAAAAATGTGAGGATCTTCTTTGCGCCCAGTGTACAAGTACATTCCAACCACTCAGGTCTTCGTCAGATAGGCCTACACCATTACCTGTTGCAATATGTCTGTGTGCATTCCTACATTGGCCTACGTCTATTTCTTTGATAACATGATTTGCTACCACGTAACAATAAGCCGCTATTATTATTATTAGGACTCAACACGCTTTGGTGGTATTATATGCTGTGGGCTTTAATTAGCGCATTTTGGGTAGCCTATCTTACATCTGGGCAATACTTATTGAACAAATTGCAGTCTACATGCCATGACAAATATTACCAGTAGTACTGACCGAACATGAAATAGATTGTTTACAAGTTATGGTAATGTTATTCTGGCGTGAACATTGCGCTTTTATCACGTTAGCACCCTATGATTACAGCTCGTTATGTCTCGTCAAAATGTTTACAGCTCGTTATGTCTCGTCAAAATTCATTGATGAAGGAAGGTTCGCTTTATCCCAGAGAACCATACTCGTTTTACTTAGGCTAGACTAAAGCAGAAGAGAAGAACTTGGCACTAACCATGTAGTCGTGTTTTCTATAGCATATTCGTTAACCTGCCGTTCTTTGAACAAAAATGTTGGGATATGTCTGCGAGGTGTTTAGCCAAGTTCCATGCGTAGCCTACTGCTTTTAAATGACTTTGAAACATATTTCACAAACGGGCCTCTGTGTACCTGATGGCTTAACTTCACTATTCGCGATGTATCCGAAATAGTTCCAGATTTCACTTCACCTTTTGTTTTATCCACAAGGCCGAGGACGGTCGGCAAAGAACTACTGTATGTTGACGTTGGCTGCGCACTCACTCACTCAGAGCTGCCTGCTTGACACGCCCACTTGCCTAGATGCGTGCAAGGAGCAGTGAGAGCAGCAGTTTACGCAGACACAGAACGTTAATTTTAATAAAGTATCGATTCTAAAAACGTCGGAAATCGTATCGTTTTTTGCGTGAAGGCATCGTGATACCTTTTTAGTATCGATACACCGTGCAACACACACACACACATACATGCACACACACACACACCCACACACACATACATGCACACACACACACACACACACATGCCTACACACACACACATGCATTCACACACTCACACACAAGCACACACGCAAACATGCACACACACACACACACACACACACACACACACACAATGTTACTCTAATGTTTGAAGTGATAAATGATAATAATATACTGTATGTCAAAATTGACCTGCAGCAGATAAGGGGCCCACTGGGGTTCCTTCTGACGTGTTTGCATTACGGTGACTCCTACTCAGATCTGGGCCTGATCCGGCCCGGGTTCGTCATAACCGGGCCAGATCCGGTCGAGTCAGCACTGATCCGGTTCTGAGTGGCGCTGAGACATGACCTCGACCCCTCATCAAGGGAGGTCTACCTTCTGAACACATAGCGGGCCGCTAAATTTAGCTCCCTCCCAAAACCGGAGCAGAGAGAGGTCATGCATAATGATTGCAAGAATCGAGTGATATGTTAATGATTGGTGCACACAGGCAGAAAGGCATACGTAAAAACAAAGATATACACATAATCATATGCAAGCATACATACATACACATACATACCCTCTCTCTGTCTTTCTCTCTCACACACACACACACATCTGGTTCTCTGACACACACACACAGAGACATACACACACACACATACTATACACATTCACACATGCACATGCTCTCTCTCTCTTTCTCTATATCTCTTCCTTACACACACACACACACACACACACACACACACACACACACACACAGTATGGCAGAGACCTGAGGGAGTGTTATCTCTGAATGAGGAGATTTTGTGAGGCGATGCTGCTGCACCTTCAGAGAGGATCCACTGCACACACTCCCAGTTAGAGCCTTTATTCCAACCATCTGTGCTCCCTCCTCCAGGAATTAATTGGCTCGCACAGAAGACAACACTAGAAACTAGGCTTGAGTGCCTCCCCACACTGCCTTGAGCGTGGCTCACTTCAAATGGTTTCTTTCTTTTTTTAAGTATTTTTTTTTAGTCTCTCTGTCCCCTCTAACCCCTCTCTTCAAGACTGCTGATGTCTTGAAGCTAGCCCTTTTTACCACCCTCCCCCAACCAAAGCTGCTAAAAAACATCTACACCTACAGGCAAATTACATATATGAAAGGGGAGACACTTTTGTCAGCAAGGATTCATTGGGATGTGGAGGTCTAATAGGTAACAAAAACGTCATCAACTTGCACACAGTGTTCCAAAAGGAAAGAACCCCACAATGTTCCAAAGCAGAGTATGCAAAGCCACGTGCAATTCCAATTCATTCTTACGACACAGGTTGACATATGTTACGAGCCCATCTTTAATCTACCCGCCTTCCGGTAGCGTTACTTATTTGCGCTGTTGTAGATGTCAGACCATCGGCATCAGTTGCGCAATTAATCATACACTTTTGACTGCAAGCCCTGTGCGGACGGAAAGCAACCCCAACTCTCTCTCTCTCTGTGTCTCTGTGTGTTTGAGTGTGTGAGCCCCTGTTGTCGAAAGAGAGGGTTCCCCTCAGGGTTATCATTTCCTGACAAATATTGTAATATAGAAAGAACAATATGTAATCAATCGTGTTCTTCGTGCTCCTTCCATGGCTATAACAACGGCGCATTGCAATAGCAATATGCTCCAGGATCTGAAAATAAGCACCTTATTAACCGAATAATGTTCACATAGATTATGTACTAAAGACACTGCAATGCAAATTGCAATGCAAAAATAAGGAATGGGGGTTTTCAATCGTGATGAAAAACGATAAGAGAGAGTCTATGAATATTTTACAGAGAAGGGTGGTGACTTAGAGAAGCAAATTTGCCGACGGCTCTCCTATTGGTTTAGTGGGAACGTGATGACATTGAGGAGTTGGTCTTAACACTTTATAAAGCTTCCCCGTTGGTGGTCTGCCACTGTGAAATAGACGACTGTTAACTTCTGACAGGCGCTGGAAAATCCCTGTGTCTTCGGCACTACAGCAAAAAACATGAGTGAGGTAGGTAGCCTACACTTTTTGGTCTTTATAAATGTGCTATTGTGTGCGGGCGCAGCTGCCGCGAGACGAAGTGGTGCGACTATTTTCCATAACAGTCCGTCAGAAAATAGCATCCGCCCAAAATTACTCGAAATCATTTCAAACACAAGCGCAAAATGGACATTTATCAACATCGATGAGAAAGCTATGGATGAGAGTTGGATGCTGGAACTCCTCACACTGTTCCGCTTTTGATACAGACTAGCCTACGTGTAGTTGGGTGTGCGCACCGACATGAGTTTGGTTGTCATAACTAAAAAAGACTAAATCGTATCTCAGTGCTCCAACTCTTTAGGGACAGAGTTGGTCTCATATCTTCACAACAGCTTGTTCATAAGTTGTTCTCTTAAGCATGTTGGATAATGTTGACATTGCGTGATGATTGATGACAATATGAATTCTTTTTTTTTTCAACAAAACAGCGCGTCCATCAGTAGAAACTACTGCAGATGTTAGTGTGAACCACTGCTGAGAACCATTATTTATTGCATTTAGGGTAAACTCACTTTCTTGTTGAAAGGCGAAAACAGATCACCCTTCTTCCTTATTTTCAAAATTAATCACCCTACGTGTTCAAGCTAATATTCTCCGTATACGTTTAAAACATCGCTGTAGGATGCAATATCATGAAAGTTCATGGTTGGGAATGGAAAACCGCTGCTAGGGGTTTCCCGCAAAAAGCTGCCCCTTGATCCTCGCGGTCACAGATGTTCCGGCGCATCTTCTTCTGAAGTGCTCGGAGGCGGATATGAATCGCGCTTTTTCTCAGCCAAGAACGATGTATCCTCAAGTTCATCACTGCTCTCTTGCATGCCGAGCTGGGTCGTGAACGACACGAAGTCAACCTGCTTCATCTCCTTCCTGTTGCATAACGCGCCGTCAATAAGGTTGCCGCTGACGTGACAGTGGACACAGCAAATGTGCTGTCATTTACACTAAGGATTTAAGCAAAGCGTCTCCATATTTTGCAAATAAGGCGTAAACGTGTTTCTGTACTTCGTTTGTGTTTCCAGAGATTTCCAGTATAGGCTTGATAGTGGTAAGTCATATAGAATGAAGATCATCTGTGATGTTATGAATATTCAAACTGTCCTCTTGATTATAGCCTACAGCAACATAGTGAGGCTTGTTCTAATGTCCGAAAACTGAACTGGAACTATTGCAGACACCAACAGTTCGTTTCCAGAGACAGAAGGGCTTGCAGTGTTCATTAGCAATCAATCAAGCATATAGCTCACCAAATTCCGGCAGCTAGAACATAGATCAAATTTTACCCACAGCAACTTCACCCATGTGCTTTCAGTAAATGAGGTTACAGGTTCATTGGTATTGACATTCAACATTTTCACTAACTGGAGAATACATTCAAAGCAACCGGAATAGAGCTTTAGACAGCTAATCACTCGGATGAGACTGTAGGCTACTTGTTCTGATGAAGTTTGATTTTCAATCAATTAATTAGCTGAGGGATATCCCTTAAGAAGCTAGAATAGACGTAGAAAGACAGTGAGAGAGAGAGAGAGAGATTGTGACTGGATCAGTTATGAATTTATACAGTTTCAGTTATACAGTGCTTGTTTTTTTATTTAAAACAAACAGCAAAAACACACTTTCAAACAATCCTGGTGGTTTCTGGATGTATTAGACAGTTGGGTTGAATGATCATTTAACATTATGGACTGGGACAGGTTACTCCGAACACAGCAACTGTAATTTACAACCAGCATAAGGGTGTATGACCTGGGTTGTGTCCTTGATGAGGTAAGTCAGAGAGAGAGAATGAGATGAGTGTTTGTCTCTAAATGAAACAGTGGAGCAGTGGTGGTGTCTTACGTGTGTCCAATGTGTGTGTCTTGCATCACTTATGATTATCCTCTGCAAATATCTGTTTTCCCTTTGAGATACAGCCGTAACACACACACACACACACACACACAGAGAGAGAGAGAGAGAGAGAGAGTGTGTTTTACACTGCCAGGTTTGCCGCAATATATATGGCCTTTTTGGTGGAACGCCTGTCGTTTTTACATACACAAAGGTGGAACAGGGGGTCGACGTGGTTGAATTTTACCAAGGAGGGTAGTCACAGAGAAGAGAGAGAGAGAGAGAGAGAGAGAGAAAGGGAGATACACACACTCTTTACTGTCTCTCATTCTCTTCTCTTTCTCTCTGTCTCCATCTCTCTCTCTTTTTCCACCTGCACGGCCCACATACAGCCCCCCCCCCTTCCTCCCTCTCGATCCCGTGCCCTAGTCAGTGACTTGCACTAAGTTGGACGGCAGTCCCTGGTGTGTGGGAGCTATCAATCTTACCTGGACACTATGTACGTGCTGTCCCAGAGGCTTGGGCAGAGGTCTGATGAAGACAGATAGATGTCCCTGCATTCTCTCCACCCTGCTCCACCCAAACGTTACGCCTGCATCTGCTTTCCATCCTGAATCCTTATCTGCATCTGCACCCATTTCTTTACACTTGCGTTGCTTTTTTTATGTGGTAGTGGTAGTTATTTTGAAGAGGGACGCCTCTTGAAATACAGCATTTTGTTTTGTATTATTATTTTGATGGACTGGTAGTAAATAATGTTCATATTATTTATTTTCTGTCCGTGTTGTTCTTTGAAAACCTGTCAACTTTCTTTTTCTTCAAAAGAAAGAATGTTGTATTTGTGAGCATAGTGAAATCCTTTGATCTTACCATGACTCTGTCCACTTGCTCAACAGCACATTGTGGTTGAAAATGTGCAAGGAAGATGAACTACAGTCATTTCCTGTGTATACCGCATTGTGTATAAGCTGCAGGACAGTGTTTTATGCAAGTTAAAAAAACAAAACCATATTACAGTAATACCATATTAACTGCCCCCGTGTATTAACCTCATAGCTGTAGAAATTTTGCAAAATCAACGTATAAACCACGGCTAATAGTTGGGAAATTACGGTACGATTGTAAACCAAACCAAGCAGCAATGTGTCAACACAGCACCAGTGAATGCCACAGTTACTAATTATATGTCCAAAGCACATGAGGTTTGCCTTTTATGAGTGTCAACAACACAGAGAAAGCAGCTCATCTCCAGTGGGCATCTCCTGTCCCTCGCCAAAGAGCCGCCATGATCCACACTGCTATTGATCTCCCCCCTCAACCGCTCACTCACATTTTGCACGGCAGGGTCTAATTAACTTCAAAGGCGTAGGCAAAGCGAAAGTCGCGAGCACAGCTTCCCTGCTCACCGACACATACTGGGCTGATGACGGCGTCTGGGGAACGGATGTACCCCCCCCCCCCTTTACTCCTCCAGTAGTTTAGCATTCACTATCCCCAATTTCTGCTTTATTTGCCTGACCCACCACGTTTCTTTTTATTTTTTATTTTTTTTTTTTTTGGCCAACATGCCAGACGGGCTGTGGTGCACGGTGGCACAGTGTGGGGAGCAATACTAATTAGCAGGCTTCAGGAGTCAGCTCGAGCAGCGCAGCCCCAGATATCTCCAGTGAGGTCATTAACACATGTTCTGCTTCTGCTCAGAGCTATTGCAGTCTTAAGGAGCTGTGAAAAAAGCAACTGGTTTATCAAAAACAACATATGGTGTTATCTGCTGCCTTGTTATGTTGCCTCCATTTACCTGGTCCTGGGGAACAGGTTTTTTTTCCCCTTTTTTATACAGCCAGGTTTTCTCTCAGAACCAAATGGAGGAATACCTCTTGTGAAACTGAAGATGCTGTAGGCCTACCTGTGATTATGTTTGGGCACATTGTTGTTATTATACTAGGAATGTCGGATCTGTGCTTATATAAGGGCACATTGTTTTCATTTCTGATGGGAATGCTGGACCTGTGCTTATATAAGGGCACATTGTTTTCATTTCTGATGGGAATGCTGGACCTGTGCTTATATTAGGTCAATTGTTTTCATTTCTGATGGGAATGGGGGCATTTTATGGATGTTGATGTGACGATGAAAGATACTCATGCAAAGACCAAGCTCCTCCATATTTATTTGTTCACTCTTCTGGAGACTTATAATGGACATAGTAAGGCAGTAACAGTGTTCCTGCAGTACCTTTCAGGTAGGTAGCCTTAATATCATATGTGTGTGTGTGTGTGTGTGAAAGCAGCTCCTGAGTGCAAGCGCACCAGCGTACGTGTACGTGAGTGAGTGAGTGAGTGTGTGGGTGAGTGAGTGAGTGAGTGAATGAGATATGGGGCCTATGTTAGGAAGTGAGTGAGTGAGTGTATGAGTGAGTGTGTGTGTGTGTAAGTGAGTGAGTGAGTGAGTGAGCAGCACACGGTCACAAAGCTGTTCTAATCTGATGCTGACAACTCTCCAATAATTGCCGTCCCCATTTTCACTGCACGGCAGCTCTCTCTCCCCACGCCTCTCTACTTCCACACACACATCTTCACACATCAGCGCACCGGCTCCCCTCATCCATCTTTCCCTCTCTCTCCCCATCTCTCCCTCTCTCTCTCTCTCAGAGCATCTATAAGATCTTTTTCTCCCCTATTTCCCATTTTGTTTTTTTTTGTCTTAAACTCACTCCCCATTCTGACTCCCACTTACCCGTTTCTTGGTCTCTCTCTCTCTCTCTCTTTCTCTCTTTCTCTCTCTCTCTCTCTCTCTCTCTCTGCGCCCCATTGCTTTACGGCACTCTAGAGGCCCTGCGCTGCTTGCCATATTTCCAGGCATCTGTCAGAAATGAGATTGGACATGTGCTGTCATCACTCGCTGTACTCACACTCCCGGGCCCCGCACCCCCTCTGGTTGCTGTTGATAATGATTTTTCTTCTCCTCTCTTTTCTTGCGCTCTTAAGCCGCTTGCTGTATTATGCTGTGAGGACGAAGCCTATCTCCGCTCTTCTCTCTCTGGTAGCAGCTGTGTGCCAGTCCTGCACTGTAAGAGGGTCGGGGGAGGGTTTTGTTTTTGACAGACAGACAGACTGAGTGTGCTACCTGGTCTACACAGGCTAATGATGCCTCTGCCTGCCTACAGTATATGCTGGAGAGCTCTGCTAGCACATGGCTACTTTGCTCTCAGCTGCAGGATTTGGATTGTTCTGGAAGGTGGCGGATTGCCACTGATGCACCTCACTCTGTTTCTCCTTACTATCTCTCCCTCTTTCATTTCACTCCCCCATCTCCCTTACTGGCTCTCCATTTCTCTCTCTCTTTCTTACTGGTCTTCCATTCCTCTCTTTTTTTTACTGGCTTTCCATTTGTCCCTCTCTCTCTCTCTCTCTCTCTCTTACTGGTCTTCTATCCCTCTCTCTTTCTTACTCGCTCTCCATTCCTCTTTCTCATTCTTACTGGTCTTCCAGTCTTCTCTCTCTCTCCTCCTTCTCTTCCTCTGTCTCCCCCCCTCCTCCTTTTTAATTCAGTCCCTTAAGTGCAGTGTTTACTGTGCTGCAGTTTGTCTCCATGTCTGCGCCTGGTCGGCATCAGTGCAGTAAATCGCAGCGTTAGCCTTTCAGGCTCTCTTGCTCAGCAGCTGGTGGTGCTGGTGGTTGGGGCGGGGGCTCACGGGTAGGATGGGGTCAGTGTGTGTGTGTGTGTGGGGGGGGGGTCGGAGAGTGGGATGTCCCCAGAAATGAAGTATTAAGCAGCTTTGCGTGGCGTACGTGTGTCACAGAGGCTGGATTAGGTGATTTCATGGATTTCATATCTGAGTTGTGATGTTCGGATAGCTTGACGGAACCACCCCTCCCCGCCCACCGAGTACGTATTTGCCGGGAGATGTGACTTAGCTCTTGACACCAAGGGGGTTAAACTGGCTTAGCCTGCGCCAAATGGCGGTGGTCGATTGGTCCCACGTCGGTATGGCAAGGGCAGGGTGGCCCCTTGTAGCAGGGGCAAATCTGTTGCGATGCCCGTGGTTTGATGGTCAAAGCTTAAAGAAGAAAATCCTCTTGATGCCCGAGTCAGGGCCCCTCCTTACCCTGGCGATGGGCAGAAGGGACAGCTGTTGATCCCTCAGAGCAGGAGAAAAACACACACAACAACGCAAATCAAAACAACAGAGTATTATTATGGCCTGGAATATGACGTATGGGGATATGATTTTAATGTGAGGATGCTGTTCCAAACTCAAAGCCTCTTCTCTTGAGTCTTCGTTTTTTATTATGAGAACTTTGCATTCCAAACAGCTATGCTTCACCATAATTGAGTGTGTGTGTGTGTGTGTGTGTGTGTGTGTGTGTGTGTGTGTGTGTGTGTGTGTGTTTGTGTGTTTGTGTGTGTGTGTGTGTGTGTGTGTGTGTGTGTGTGTGTGTGTGTGTGTGTGTTCTCCATGGAATGGTTGTTAAGTAATGGCATACCAGATGCAGAAAGTAAATCAACAGGGTATGAATATTTGAATGCCAATTTTCCTCAATGAGAGGATCATAAATCTTTACACACACACACACACAATCAACAGCAGCCACACACATGCATACAGTACATACTAAAACACACACATACACACACACACACACACACACACACACACACATACACACACAGACACTCTGAGCCTCAGCCACACACACACACAAGTGTGTGTTAAGATTGAGTGTGTCTCTATGTCCATGAGAATAATTTATTGTTGTAATGTGGCTGTTTTTCTTTTTGATCGCTATCACACCATTCACTAATCTCTCATGCTTCACACACACACACACACACACACACACACACACACACACACACACACCAGACCGTAATGACCGGCTGCCACGGGCCCAGGCATTGTTTGGCAAGAGCCACGCATATCACTAAATTAAATCGATAAAACAAATGGACAAGTTTATTAGCGCCTTGGTGGAGATGCCTACCCAGGATAGCAGCAGCGACAGCAACAACATCATCAGCGTCTAGCCCCCGACTGATGAGCGAGCGCGAGAGGCCACGGTACGATGCGATGCGTCCCATTAAAAAATCCCCTTATTCCTGCTAATGTCTTTTCTATTGAGGCACATGACAGGCGAAGTGATTGACCAAGTAAGTGGGGATATCGTTGATTCTCATTACGTGGCGAATCTGAGCACTCCAATTGGGACTCAATTGGTAATAATAATATCTTGTGGAGCGCCTGTCTTTGCATCCTCTCTCACCGACTCACAGATTGGCGTTAAAAGCGCTCGTTCCAAATGCAGCTGGTCT
>NC_063203.1:26471862-26491862 GCF_017589495.1 Alosa alosa
TTCTGTTAGTGCTGAGCGTACCTGCTGCTCGCCTGCGCAGGGCTTCCACTGCCTACTGGGTTTGTTTTTGTTTGTGTGCCTCTTTGCTTGTTTATTTGTTTTCCTGATTGCTTGCGGCTTCCCCTGCCTTCCTGTAAGCCCTGATGTGCCACGGACCTCGATGTTGAACTCTCGACAGATTTCAGGTTTTAGCCTCAGAGAAACAGCGGACGGGTGAAAAAAAAATACCCCAGATTTAAATAGACACGTGTAACTAAAATGGCCAAACCTCTGTACTTATATTCACCTAACGTTCCAGGGTAATTTTAGAAACAATATTAGCGTAGAGTAAAGAACTGAGAGTGAATAACCCCGAGGTGGCTAGCCTTAGGTGTGCTGTAACCTTCTCTGTGGGGATGCACGCACTGCTCGTCCATTCGAATTACATCACCCCATTTTACAGATGGAGTGTTTGTGTCAATCACTCAAAGAGGCAGCATGCAAATGCAGCTTTTTTCCTGTCGTTCCGTTTCCTCCCTTCAGGGGTGCATGGTGTCACGAACAATACATCAGATATTTATGCAAGACTAAGCACATGGAGATCGTTGTACAGCAAGCTGAGTACAGTGTGTGTGTTTCTGCTGTTGTTGTTAAAGATTTACAATAGGGAAAATTGTATACATATACATAGCTCCTATCTCCTAGCTCCCTCACACACTCTCCTAGCTCCCTCACACACTCTCCTCGCTCCTTCACACACTCTCCTCACACTCCCCTAGCTCCCTCACACACACTCTCCTCGTTCCCTCACATACTCTCCTCACACTCTCCTAGCTCCCTCACACACTCTCCTCACACTCCCCTAGCTCCCTCACACACACTCTCCTCGTTCCCTCACACACTCTCCTCACACTCTCCTCACACTCTCCTAGCTCCCTCGTTCAATCTGGCTCTCTTGCTCTCACTGCCGCCGTCTGTGGCCTACTTCTGCGTCCCCTGCTTAAATTCTTAATGGACAGTGAGTGCCGTGTGGAACCTTGTTCAGACTGCGCGCAAGCTGCCTGCCCGTCCCTAAAATAGAGCTACATACGGTATTATAGATTTATTATTTATTTATTCTCGTAATTCTATCTCCCCCCTCCCGTTCAGCCATTTGAGGAATTGGACCTAGTTGTCTGCTGAGCCCCAAGTGCCTCCCAGTCTGAAGCGTTACATTATAGAGAACTTCTTACAATATTAGTGTTGTTTATGCACATTTTTGGAAACTGAGTCTCAAAACTTGTACACCACAAACTACACACGAAATGTGAAACGTGTTATATTGCCTGCTACGTCAGGCTTCCAGAATTGAATTGAAACTGGCTCTTAAATTTCATTTCAATTGAGGTACCAAACAGGAAGCAGAATTGCAATTCGAATTTTGCACAAACCTGTACTATGTAAATGAAACACTGCACCCAGAACTACATTGTCCCTTTTAAAAAAAAAATGTAATTACTTTTCTATCAAGCACTAACTAGTGCAGATTAGTGTGATGGATCTAAAACCCTTTTATCTTTAGTAGGCTTATGCTGGTATTGTGGAAGAAACAGCAGAGCGTAGTTACCATCTCAGCAGTCAGAAGCCCTAATTGCATTGCGGTTGCTGTAGGATGGTGTTTAATCTGAGGATGAGTTAGTGCCAAGTGACAGGAAGTCAGAGGAATAGGAGCACCTGCAGGGGTGACAGGCCAAAGAGAGATTTGGGAGGCATCCTGCAGCCTGCAGGGGGATGCAGCTATCAGGGCTCATAACGAGGAGCCCAAATTGAAGACCTTGCTCTTTTCAGCTCATTTGCTGGTGTGTTTGTGTATGTGTGTGTGTGTGTGTGTGTGTGTGTGTGTGTGTGTGTGTGTGTGTGTGTGTGTGTGTGTGTGTGTCTATGTGAGTTTGGTTTTGTATGAATGTATGTGTATGTAGATGCAGCTGTGTGTCTTTGTCTGTATGTGTGTTTGCACATGTGTGTGTTTGTGTGTGTGTGTGTGTGTGTGTGTGTGTAGATGTTTTTGTATGAATGTGTGTGTATGTAGATGCAGCTGTGTGTCTGTGTCTTTATGAGTGTTTGCATGTGTGTGTGTGTGTGTGTGTGTGTGTGTGTGTGTGTGTGTGTGTGGGGGGAAGATGCTGCTCTGCTCTCACTCCGTGTGGCACACATAAGTTGGCAGGGCGTAATTTAGGGCATCCAAACCAAGAGGGATGAGTCATACAAGCCCCCTCCATGGCAGAAACCAGTCCCGTGCTGGGAGACCAGGAGCTTTCGCCCCTATCTAAACAGGCTACTTGAAACTGTGAGTTTCGGTCGGTGTGAGCGAGCGGACTTTCAGTTGACAGTAATTAACACCCTTTTGAACAATCTAAGCTGTCTTGAGCGTCAGAGGGCGGGATCAGGCGTGACTAGCTCCTTATAATATCGGAGCACCTCTCAGGTAATCAGACAACAACTGCAGTGAGTTGGGGAGAGAAAGCAAAAGAACACATAGGCTACTACTGGCCAAATCCTCTCCAATTGTTAGAATTGGACTCTGGGCGTTGGGAACAGCTGAGGGAGGAGGCTACTTGAAACTGTGAGTTTGGTCGGTGTGGTGGCGGACTTTCAGTTGACAGTAATTAACACCCTTTTGAACAATCTAAGCTGTGCGAGCGTCAGAGGCGGTACGCTGATGCATCATTAGTGAGACAGGAGGACAGCTGCATGCAATTCCTAGCAGAATAAAAATAGTGGCGGCTGCTGGAAGCGCAGCCTCGTTTCAACCAGCCTCGTTTAAGACGAACCACGGTCAAGACAAGCAAGTTTACCTGTGCAAGTTCACGAGCACAGGCACCCGACAAAAGGCAAAATGTGCCGTTCCTCCATATCTGTTATCACCCGCCATTGCAGAAAGCGGCATCATGCCAAAGGGCAGAAATGTCAAGGGGCAGAAATCCCCTTAACCTCCAGGAACTTAAGCGGTCCTCACCAACAGAAACCTCCTTCTCCATGGGCTTGTGGAACTGTCAATCCGCAGTCAACAAAACCGACTTCATAGCTGGCTATGCCAACCACCTTTCATTGGAACTCCTTGCTCTCACTGAGACTTGGATCAAACCAGAGAACACTGCCACCCGGCTGCACTCTCCACTAACCTTACACTATCCCACACCCCTCGCCTATCTGGGCCGAGGGAGGCGGAGGCCTGCTGATCTCAACAAATGGAAATTCACCCGCTACTGCCTTCAAACAAATATGTCTCATTGAATTCCATGCCATCACAGTGATCGCCCCAGCAAAACTCTACGTGCTGGTCATCTACGCCCTCCAGGCCAACTAGGCGACTTTATTGTGAACTTGACACTCTGCTATCCTCCATCCCTGAGCATGACTGTCCGCTTCTTGTTCTCGGTGATATGAACAGCCCCAGGCTCAGCGGACTTTTGGCCCTGGTCCCTCCTTTGACCTCAAACTGGTTCAAAGCCCACCCGACTCACAAAGCTGGCAAAGCTTGACTTGATCTTCACTTTCGGAACTGCAGCACAGGCGCCCTCATGGTGGCCTCTCCATCTTTCTGACCACTTCTTCATCTAGTTCAACGTCAGCCTGTCAGAACAGCCTCCGGCTCCTCAGCCCGATGGTCACATTCGCCCGCAACATCCGAACCTGTCTCCAGCGCACTTCTCCTCTGTGGTTGCCTCCGGTCTACCTCCACTCAACACCTTCTCCTCTCTGGAGGTTAATGAAACCACCGACTCGCTCTGCTCCACACTGACCTCGTGTCTAGGCGAGCTGTGCCCTCTTACCACAAGGCCAGCTCGATCCAAACATTCTCATCCATGGCTAAATGAGACCCTCCGATCGCGACCAAACTCAGAGCAGCGGAGAGGAAATGGCACAAATCCAAACTAGCTGGCGACCTCAAAAACTACCAGACACTCCTGACCTCCTTCTCAGCCAGCATCACTGCTGCTAAGACTGCTTTCTACCATGACAAAATCAACAGCGCTACAGACACTTTCGAAAACTTTTCTCAACCTTCAAATCGCTACTCAACCCTCAGCTGCCTCCTCCTCCATCCAGCCTTACTGCAGATACCCTCGCCTCATTTTTTACAAACAAAGTGGCGGCAATCAATGATCAATTCTCTACATGCCCACTCAAGCGCATCTGACTCAGATGCCGCCTCCTACAACCTCTAGGGACTGCTGGAACATCTTTTTCAGCATTCCGCCTCTCTCGAGTGAAGTGTCCAGACTCCTGACATGCAGCCGTCCTACCACATGCTCGCTGGACCCTATACCTACGAGCCTACTTCAGTCCATCAGCCCGACCATCGCTCAGCTATCACACATGTGATCAATGCCTCGTAACCTCTGGCACATTTCCAACAGCGTTCAAAATGGCCGGGTAACACCGTTACTTAAGAAAGCTTCTCTCAACCCTGCTCAAGTGAGAACTACCGCCCTGTCTCACTACTGCCTTTCCTATCCAAAGGCATTGAGCGAGCAGTCTCCAAACAGGTCTCTGACTTCCTTTCACAGAACAACCTTCTGGATCCAAATCAGTCTGGGTTCAAAAGCGGCCACTCTACGAAATGGCTCTGCTGTCTGTAACAGAAGCCTTAAAAGAAGCCAGGGGCGACCGCTTCGGTTATCAGTACTCATTCTGCTTGACTTATCGGCTGCCTTTGGCCACGGTTAATCACCCGTATCCTTCTCTCTATACTCGCTGACATGGGAATCTCGGTTCTGCTCTCTCCTGGTTTGAATCCTACCTCACAGGGCCTTCGTTTAGCATTATCATGGCTTGGTCAGCTATCCGCACCTCACCATCTCACCACAGGGGTCCCCAGGGCTCAGTGCTGGGCCCCTCTCCTCTTTGCTATCTACACCACCTCCTTGGGACAGATTATCCGTTCATACGGCTTCTCTTACCACTGCTATGCAGGCGACACACAGCTCTATCTGTCCTTTCCACCTGGCTTGACCCCCTGGTTTCAGCCTGCGGATCTCGGATTGCCTTTCAGACATAGCTACATGGATGAAGGCACACCACCTCCAGCTGAACCTCTCAAAGACTGAACTGCTGGTCATCCCAGCTAAACCTACCATACACCGCGACATCAACATCAAATTTGACTCCCTGTCTGTTTTACCGACCAGGACTGCAAGAAATCTAGGAGTTGTTCTTGACAACCAACTAAACTTCTCAGATCATGTTGCCTCAATTAAGCCCGGTCATGCCGTTCGCACTCTACAACATACGGAAAATCAGGACTTACTTGACTCAAGATGCTACCCAACTTCTGGTTCAGGCAATAGTCATCTCCGACTTCGACTACTGCAATGCCCTCCTGACAGGTCTCCCAGCCTGCGCAGTGAAACCACTTCAGATGATCCAGAGAGCGTGCGCCTGGTCTACAACCAACCCAAAGGGCACATGTTACCCGCTGCTCATCCAGCTACACTGGCTACCTATGGCGGCCCCATCAAATTCAAGTCTCTAACGCTTGCCTACAAAGTAGTCTCGGTTCTGCTCCCACCTACTTGAATGCCCTCTTACAGACTTACACTACCTCCAGACCTGGCGGCTCCTCTGACCGAGCACGTCTGGCTCTACCACC
This sequence comes from Alosa alosa, assembly GCF_017589495.1. Classification (NCBI taxonomy): domain Eukaryota; kingdom Metazoa; phylum Chordata; class Actinopteri; order Clupeiformes; family Clupeidae; genus Alosa; species Alosa alosa. Next base: position 26,477,474 of record NC_063203.1, read on the forward strand.
CGGTGCAGCTCAAAGCCAATCAAACTTTTCTCATCTGTTGTTCCTCGTTGGTGGAACACACTTCCAGTTCCTACAAGGGCAGGGACATCCTTTTCCACTTTCAAAAACTCCTGAAGACCCAGCTCTTTAGAGAACATCTACTCTCATAGCAACACTTACAACAAGTCTTACTGATCCTAGCACTCACCAGCCGTTTTAAACTGACAAGTAACTGTTAAAACAGCACTCACCGGCTTTACTTATTCTTACTGTACTCTAATGTTCTTTTAAACTGTCCTAAAATTGTGAGAATTGTTCTAAAACTTACTGTTTACCATGTTGTTAGTCGCTTTGGTTAAAAAGCGTCAGCCAAATGTAATGTAATGTAATGTAATGTAATGTAATGTAATATCTGATCCTCTTCAGAGCTTTCGCCCCTATCTAAACATATCGGATCCTCTTCAGAGCTTTCGCCCCTATCTAAACATATCGGATCCTCTTCAGAGGTGGACGAAGTGAAGGAATGGAGTGTTGGAGAATGTTGGAGAGGGTCCTGCTCCTCTTGCTGTTCCAAACCCTAGATCTACAAATGGATGCAGGGTCCTCCTTTTCCTGCTGTTCCAAACCCTAGATCTACAAATGGATGCTCCTGAAGGCTCATGATGGAGAATCTCCTGAGCCGCTGACTAAAGGAAGAAATCCTGACTTTGTAACATGGGGATGATTTTCTAATTCAGAGCCTTTCACAACGTTCCTGTTTAGAGAGATGGTTTCCTGGGCTGGACATGGAGGCTGTTTAGAGAGATGGGTCCTGGGCTGGACATAGGGCTGTTTAGAGAGATGTGTCCTGGGCTGGACATACTGTAGGGCTGTTTAGAGAGATGTGTCCTGGGCTGGACATGGGGCTGTTGGATGTAGAGCTCTGGGCTGATGTTCTGCAGTGCACACATGGCATGATCACTCTCAATTTCTTAAATTTGCAGGTTTGAAAGAAGAAGTTTGTAGTTTACCTACTATACGGGGCAGCCGTGGCCCACTGGTTAGCACTCTGGACTTGTAACCGGAGGGTTGCCGGTTCGAGCCCCGACCAGTGGGCCACGGCTGAAGTGCCCTTGAGCAAGGCACCTAACCCCTCACTGCTCCCGGCCCCGCTGTGGTTGCAGGCAGCTCACTGCGCCCGGGATTAGTGTGTGCTTCACCTCACTGTGTGCTGTGTTTCACTAATTCATGGATTGGGTTAAATGCAGTTTCCCTCACGGGATCAAAAGAGTATATATATACTTATACTTATACTATTGAAGAGACATGTCATTGTGTAGTTGGTAAGGCCCCTCAACTCACAGGTAACAGGTAATCCAGGTAAAACAGGTAATCCAGGTAAAACAGGTAATCCTGGCTCTGTTTGGAGGAGATGGAAGAAAAAAGAAGCGAAAGAATTGTGACCTCACTCAGCTGCATCTTGGTGCCATGACAACAACAGCCTCAAGGTTCTTTTTTTCTTTTCTTTTTTTCTTTTCTGGGGAAATACGGGGGATGCTGGTAACTTCCCTTTCTGTCCTCTCTGAAGCAAGCTGCTCAGAAGCCTCAGCTTAAATAGGTTTCATCGTCATTGTCTTCATCATCATCATCATCATCATCATCATCATCATCATCATCATCATGTTTGTCGTCTTCTTCAGATAAGACAAGCTCTCTCTCTCTTTCTCTCTCTGCCCCTCTCTCTCTCTCTCTCTGCCGCTAATGAAACCAACACACAACCAAAAGCAATCTCGCCAATTTCACACTCCATTAGACTGACTAAGCATGAGGTTGGAGAGAAAGAAGAAAAAAAAGGATAAACAATTTGAGGGAAATCTGTATGGCAAAGGGCAATTGGCACGAAACAGCATATTTAGCGGAGATACATAAAAAGTAAACAAGTAAACAAGCTGTTTGTCTATCATTTGCTCCCTTGTTTTTATTGTGCACTGTGAGAAGGGAAGACAGCAGCAATCTGAAGTCTTACAGTATACTGGCTGCCTAGGAGTCTGCAGCTGCAATTTAGAGTGTGCAACTGTTGAGAAGATTGGACACATTACTCTGCCCTCAACACACACACACACACACACACACACACACACACACACAGAGACATATGCAGTCCCACATGCACATCAAATAGGTTCTCATTTCACCAGTAAATCTCATTAAGATCCTCCATGCATGTATTTTAATAAGCCACACCTAATTGCATCCGCACCTCCTGGCCTAATGCAGGAACATAAACTAAAGAAAGCAACCCCACCCAGCAACTCCAGCCAATCAGAATTGAAACGGGCTCTGGCAGTCCAGGCAGTACTAAATCACACAGAGCAATTTTTCACGAGGCGGTTATTTGTCGTCTGTCGTAAAGTGCAGGCAAATGTGGCCGGACTAAGACATAGATTGTGAGATCGTAAAGAGCCACAGGAGCTTTCTAAGTACAGCACTGCGGTCTCGACTCTCCCCAAGGGCCCTGTACTCCTCCTGTGCTGTGCCCAAGGGCCCTGTACTCCTCCTGTGCTGTGCCCAAGGGCCCTGTACTCCTCCTGTGCTGTGCCCAAGGGCCCTGTACTCCTCCTGTGCTGTGCCCAAGGGCCCTGTACTCCTCCTGTGCTGTGCCCAAGGGCCCTGTACTCCTCCTGTGCTGTGCCCAAGGGCCCTGTACTCCTCCTGTGCTGTGCCCAAGGGCCCTGTACTCCTCCTGTGCTGTGCCCAAGGGCCCTGTACTCCTCTTTACTCCTCCTTTACTCCTCCTGTGCTGTGCTGTGCCCAAGGGCCTGAGGGACCCAGAGAGACCAGACAGGAGAACAGTAGAGCAAGAGACATAAAGATGGAGAGAGAGGGAGAGAGATGAAGATGAAGAGAGAGAGACATCACTATGGTGAAAGAGAGAGAGAGAGATGAAGATAGAGAGACATAAAGGTGGAGAGAGAGAGACCACTATGGTGAGAGAGAGATGAAGATAGAGAGAGAGAGATAGACAGAAAGATGGAGAGAGAGTGAAAGAGACTCAGTGAGGATGAAGAGAATCTGCCATCTCCCCAAAACTCCTCTCTCCACTCGCACTTCAGCAAGCTTCCTCATCCTCCTTTTCATCCTCCTCCTCCTCTTCCTCCTCCTCCTCTCAAACCTCTTCTTCCTCCTCCTCCTCCTCCTCTTCATCCTCCTATTCCTCCTCTCAAACCTCCTCTTCCTCCTCCTTCTCCTCCTCCTCTTCCTCATCCTCTTCTCAAACCTCCTCTTCCTCCTCCTTCTCCTCCTCCTCTTCCTCATCCTCTTCTCAAACCTCCTCCTCCTCCTCTCAAACCTCCTCTTCCTCCTCCTTCTCTTCGTCCTCCTCCTCCTCTCAAACCTCCTTCTCCTCCTCCTCCTTCTCCTCCTCCTCTCAAACCTTCTCTTCCTCCTCCTTCTCCTCCTCCTCCTCCTTCTCTTCCTCCTCCTTCTCCTCCTCCTCTTCCTCATCCTCCTCTTCAAGAAGTCAGTCATTGCTTCTTCCTCTCCCTCTCTCCATCTGTCGTGTCTGTCTGTCTTGTCTGTTCTGTGAGTTCTGTCGTGTCTGTCTGTCGGTCTGTCTGGATGGGCTGACGGTGCTGTTCACTTGTGAGCATGTCACAGACTCCAGCTCTCCCTGCCTGACAGCAGTGCTAAGAGTGTGAGCGTTGAGGCAGAAGAGTGTGTGAGTGTGTGAGTGTGTGAGTGTGTGAGTGAGTGTGTGAGTGTGTGAGTGTGTGAGTGTGTGAGTGAGTGAGTGAGTGTGTGAGTGAGTGTGTGAGTGAGTGCGTCTGCAGTCAAGCCGTGCCGTGACTACTCATAAAGACTCCCACACACACAGCATGTCAACGCCAGGCGCCTGGCGTTTACGACGAGAGAAGTTGACACTCATTCAGGCAGGCAGCTCTTCTCCAAGCCCAGCATGCAGCAGTGACTTCAGCAGTGACACACACACACACACACACACACATATATGTGTGCTCCTCTCCTAGGCAACTTCATCAAAGCAGACAACAGATAGTAGTCTGTTCTAACCCTCATTTGGGCCATGTGTGTGTGTGTGTGTGTGTGTTTGTATTCTAGAGCCTGCTGCATTCAGAGGTGCAGTGCAGTGTACACACACACACACACACACACACACCCCCTCTCACTTCTCTCCTCCCTGTATTCTGAAAGAAGGGGGGCCATTATGTGTAGCGGCGGGATGCGTTTAAATCCAGCCCTTCATGGTGGGAGAGGCATCATTTCCCTCTCAGAGCATATGGAGAGAGGCGGCCATTACTGGAGAGCTGAAAGTGGGAAAGTGGGAAGATGATTAACTGTGTGTGTGTGTGTGTCTGTGTGTGTGTGTGTGTGTCTGTGAAAATGTGAAAATATGAAAAAGATGATTGACTGGTCACACTTTCATCTCATATTCACTGCCTTAATGACTATCTGTCGTGTATGCTCTCTCTCCCTCTCTACCTCTCTCTCTCTCTCACTCACACACACACACACACACACACACACACACACACACACACACACACACACACACACACACACACACTCACACACACACAAATGCACATGCGCATAGCATACAAACACAGGCATTTCTCCAGCGCTAATGCTTGTGTAAGTATCATCAGTCAAAATTGCAACTCCCCCAAAACCCTTTAAAGAGGCCCGAACCCATTAGAGCATCAGAGCGCTGTCACGGCGATGGCTGTCACGGCGACGGCTGTCACGGCGACGACCTGCCTGCTTAGGGGCCGGCCCTGCTGAACAGCCCTGGCGGAGATGTTTGTTAAGCAGACGCCTAATCAATACGGATCACACTGACGAGCAGGCCACCAACTCACACGGATGGAGGACACAATTACACTGGGGGGGTGAGGGGGGCGCTCTGTGTGTGTGTGTGTGTGTGTGTGTGTGTGTGTGTGTGTGTGTGTGTGTGTGTGTTTATTGCGTGAGAAAGAATGAGAGAGATAGATAACCTCAGTGTTGCTGTATATGTGTGTGTACATGAGTCTGTGAATACACATTTGTGTTGTATCTGGATGCTTGTTTGTATGTGTGTATATGTATGTGTATGTGTGTATGTATGTGTGTGTATTGTATGTATTGTATTGTGTGTGTGTGTGTAATTGTATTGTTCATACATGTGGGTGAGAGAGGCTGTTTAGGCTTGTGTGACTGCCATTTGAGCTTGTGCATGTGTGTGTGTGTGTGTGTGTGTGTGTGTGTGTGTGTGTGTGTGTAACTCTATGGTCTAATGAGCGGAGCTGTGCAACCCTCTCCTCCCTGTCACTGCTGTGTAATTAGGACCTCTTTGCATTGATGGGTCTCTCTCTCTCTCCCTCACCCTCTCTCTCCCTCCCTCTCTCTCTCTCCTCTTCTTTTCCTCTCTCCTTTCTCTGTCTTTCTTCCTCTAATGTTGAGAGAGAGAAGGAGATGGTGACAATAGACAAAGACAATAGATATTCTGAGAGAGTAACAGAGAGAGAGAGAAAAAGAGAGAGAGAGAGAAAGAGAGACAACAACAGTGAGATGCTGTAGTAATTGAGTGCATGTGTGTGGGTGTATATGTGTCAGCCATTTCTGTGCGCTCTCTGTATGTATTGGTGTGTGTGTGTGTGTGTGTGTGTGAAGCTCAGAGAACTGAACGAGGAAAGCCCCACTGGAAATCACACTCTCACCAGCTCTGATGTTATTGCAGCACACACACACACACACACACACACACACACACACACACACACACACACACACACACATACACACACACACACACACACACACACACACACACACATACACACACACAGCTTGGATGGTTATACTCCAGAGGCATTAACACACACATACCACAGCTCGGGTGGTTATACTCCAGAGGCATTAACACACACACACACACACACACCCATCCTTCCTCTCTCTCCCTCTCCCTACCCACCCCACTCCAGTCAGACACAGCTGAACCAGCAGGGGAAATGTAAGTGCATTATTACTGTCCAACACAGTCCTGATTACAGGCACACTCAGATCGGAACTGGGCCAGGTCAGCGCCAGAAAAGTCAGGGTTTTGGCTTCTAAGTTAGTTTCCCCTTGGGGATCTATCTATCTATCTATCTATCTATCTATCTATCTATCTATCTATCTATCTATCTATCTGAATAGCATGATGTTTGCATCTCATGTGGGAGGCCAGTGTGTCCTGATGGCAGTGTGTCCGCCGCATCCACGCCAGTTGAGAACCACACCTGGGCCAGACCCCCAGCCCTGGGCCATCTGCTATGTGGGTGGTGTCTGAACACCAATATGGAGTAGTGTGTGTGTGTGTGTGTGTGTGTATGTGTGTGTGTGATGATAATATGCAGTGGTGTATCCACTGGCATCCATTAAAACTTGATCAGCCACATTAGGGCTAGACCAGGTACACACTTGATGTAGACCACATCAGGGCTAGACCAGGTTCACACTAGATGTAGACCACATCAGGGCTAGACCAGGTTCACACTAGATGTGGACCACATCAGGGCCAGATCCAGGTTAGATTCCTAAGGGTTCCGTCCACTGAGCGTGAGGTGATGTTGCGTCTCTTATTTAGTGGCCATCAAATGTAGTGTCCAGCGGTGTCCTGATGAGTGCCCACTCCATCCATGCCACGTCAGGGACAGATTCCCTAGAGTCTTTGCTGAGAGAGTGGCATCGTGGGGCCATGTGGAGGAGGCGGAGCCCACTGTGCCAGGTCCGTGTGTGTGTGTGTCTGTCTTATTTTCTTTTTAATGCTTGAATGCTCCTATTTAGATGCATTCATACATGCACACACTCAACTACACTATCACACACACAGACATCACAGCAGTAAACACTGAGACACTAATGTTTCATGTGTTCCATGGGCATCCTTGTATTTTCTTAACCACACTAACACACACACACACACACACACACACACACACACACATTCATCCTCATATATTTCTCCACACATACACAGCCACACACTGCACCCCTTAATCTGTCAGCTGCTGATTCAGTTGATGTGCGACGTGAGGGTAGACCCGAGTCAAGCACAAACACACACACACACACATACACACACACACACACACACACACACACACACAACTGAGTCAATCCCCTAGCAGAGACATAGGCAAGCGTGTGAGTGTGTGTGTGTGTATGTGTGTGTAAGCGGGCGGTTAGGTGGAGTTGCAGAGTGGCAGTGGCAGTAGGGATGCAGGCAAGCGCTCCATTTCATGCCCATTATGGAGGCTGACGGAGGAGGTGGGGGTTGCGGGTGGGGGTGGAGTGGGAGTTTGGGGGTTGGGGAGGGGGCGTCCTGCCTGCCTGCCTGCCTTTGAACTCAGATTAGTGGCCATGCCAGAACAAAGCCTCTCTTATCGGGAGAGAGGGGTGGAGGGGGCGGGGCTGTAGTACGCTCAGTTAGTCATTTCTTTTTTTGATGCACGACTAGTGACTCAAAGATGGGCGCCTCTTCTTCTGCTGGTGATTATGCTTCTATCTCTTCTTCTTCTTCTTCTTCTTCTTAGTCTTCTTCATCCTCCTCTTTTTCATCTTCCTCTTCTTCGTCCTCCATCTTTTTTCTTTGTTTTGTGTTCATCTTGAAAAATCATGCGCGTGTGTGTGTGTGTGTGTGTGTGTTTGTGCATGTATGTGTATATGTGTTCGTCTGTGTGTATATGTGTGTATCTGTGTGTGTGTGTATCTGTGTGTGTGTGTATACGTGTGAATGCAAGGGACAATTGGCCAAAAAGTCTTGACAGGTGGTTACGTAAGATTTTTTTGTGAAACCATGCTTGAGGATCTTGTTTACACACCACACCAAGCCATTTCTCACCCCTTCCCCCTTCTCTCTTCTCCAAATGCCTGCCTGGCATCAAAGCACTGCACATACTGCTTGAAAATTCATCGAAAGCCTCATTTTAATAATTCAGAGTGTGTGTATAGTGTGTGTGTGTGTGTGTGTGTGTGTGTGTGTGTGTGTGTTGGTGTGTGAGAGAGTGAGTGAGTGAGGGGGGGTGTTTGTGCAAAAGTGCATGTTTGGCACTGCCCTCCCGTTCAGAAATTAAAATATTGAGTGGTGCTGCCATAACTAAATGTTTAACCAGCGGGCATACAGGGAGTTTGATAGGTATGGTCTGTGTGTGTGTGTGTGTGTGTGTGTGTGTGTGTGTGTGTGTGTCTGTGTCAGTGTGTGTTTGTGTGTGTGTGTCTGTGTGAGGCATGTGTGTGTGTGTGTGTGTGTGTGTGTGTGTCTGTGTCTGTGTCTGTGTCTGTGTCTGTGTCAGTGTGTGTTTGTATGTGTGTGTGTGTGTGTCTGTGTGAGGCATGTGTGTGTGTGTGTGTGTGTGTGTGTGTGTGTGTGTGTGTGTCTGTCTGTGTCTGTGTGAGGTGTGTGTGTGTGTGTGTGTGTGTGTGTGTGTGTGTGTGTGCAAGTCAGGTTAAGTAAATGGCAGAGGGATGCTCCATCTTGTGAAAGCGCTGTCTGGGCAGGAATAGGACCTGAGCATCTCGTAGGACTCATATTTGTCTTGTGTCCTCCTCCCCCGCAGCATGCCCATATGTGTCACTCCAAATCTCCACTTCCTCAAACAAGTCTCTTCCTCCTGTCTGTTGGAGGAATCATTGCAGTAATTAATGTGTATCTTGGAAGACATTAAAAAATCTCCTGTGCTGTTGACTAGGAATGACAGTGATCAGCGCAGATTCCACATCCTTTGGCTTCATAAGAACCTCTAGTAATTGCTTTGCCTTGGGCAATCAATTGAAATGCACTGACAGCTATGAACAAAAGTCAAGTAAAGTACATGGGATGTAGTACATGAGTGTGTCTAATCCAAAGCAACACGGACATGTTGGAGACTCAAACATGGGCCAACTCTTTCTCAGGCTCAGGCACGTCCACTTACAGTTTTTTACAATTGTTTACACACGTTTTCAAAACTCTGTGTCTATTTTTCAAAACTCCACACACAAAACCCACAATTGCTCACACAAAATGCAAAATGCCTCAAATCTCCAGCAAAATGACACACAACATTCAAAATGTCAAAACACATCTTTAAAGCAAACATTAAGCCTCACATTACAAACACTTTTGTCATAATATGACATTTGGATACATCATGTACACACTGTTGCTCAAAACCTAAAGCTCTTCTGTCTTACACTTTCTATATGTATTTCCATACAAGAGTGAAAGTTACGGTATCAACAAAGAGAAGTTGAAATACACAGTAAAAATGCAAGCAATATTGAAAAAAATATTGTAAAAATAGTGATTTTTTCCCAAATAATTTGCTGTTCTTGAATACAGTATTTTACAGCAAACAAGAAAAAAAGCAAAAAAGAATACAGTGACCACCAGATGTACATGGAGTTTTGAAAACACTGATTTTGTTTTTTTTCCAAAGACAAGTGTGTGTGTGTGTGTGTGTGTGTGTGTGTGTGTGGAGTAAAAAGAAAAATGTTACATAAAGTCAACTTTTTGTAGAACATTACTGTAAGCTAAAGTCCGATTACTGTAATTTTCAAAGTATCTGCATTGGTTTCAACATAAAATCCTCTAGGAGCAGATTGAAAGGGTCCATATCTATATAGAGTATATCTATTCATAGACCTATACTAAGGCAATGATTGGATGGTGTTCAGTAAAGTAAAAGTGTTTACACATGTGAAAAGAAAAGAGTGAAGCACTGGTGATTTAGTGTGGCATTTTGATGGGTTGTGTTTGAAGAACGAAATCAAGTTACTTCCTGTTAGATTTTTGTGTGTTAGGTAGAAAATTGTGTGTGATGTTTTGCAAAATGTGTTTTAGTCAATTGAAAACTGAGTCGAACACTGAGAATTAGTGTATGGTTTTGCAGATTTGGTGTCGGGTTATGATGTTTGGAGGACATGTTTAGAAAATTGTGTGACAATCAAAGATTTAGTGTGTAAGCAGTTGAAAAAAACTGTAAATGTAAAAGATTTTCAGATCATATGTGTTAAACGTCGTAAAGGTACTGTTAGCGGCGTTAGCATTTCATCACATTCCGTCACATCTTTCTGGTCAGTGTGCTGCATACTTGTATTGATGTGTTGATACAGCTGTTAAAACCTCTGGAGATCAGAATGCACAGAGATATTCATTTCCCGCATGCAGGCTATTTGCTCTGACAGCTTGTCAGATGGGAAAAGCATTTTTACTCTGACTATTCCAAACTCAAGTTCTAGAATCATCTTCCAAAACAAAGGAAGTGACACGGAGGATGGTGATGAAGGGCTGTTTACTTTTGGCACATCCACAACAAGTCTACACAGAGGAATGCAGTGTAGAGATATGGTTTTGTGAAGGTTGCAGGCCCCCGGGTTGGACATAGCTCATCCTAGGCCTTGTGTTGTGATGGAGCCCATCTGTGCATAGGGAAGTAAAGGGAAGCAGAGCAGCAATGTGTTGTCTGACTCAAGGCTAAGTGTGTGTGTGTGTGTGTGTGAGTGTGTGTGTGTGTGAGTGTGTGTGAGTGTGTGTGAGTGTGTGTGTGTGTGTGTGTGTGTGTGTGTGTGTGTGTGTGTGTGTGTGTGTGTGTGTGTGTGTGTGTGTGTGTGTGTGTGTGAGTGTGTGTGAGTGTGTGTGTGTGTGTGTGTGTGTGTGTGTGTGTGTGTGTGTGTGTGTGTGTGTGTATCTGGGCTTCTCTTTTATCGCCTGTCTCTTTTCAAACTCCTTGGATCTCGCTTTTTTAAAATCTTTCTTTGTCTTTCAGACACACAAATTCACACATACAGAAACTCATTCTTTCTTTCTCTGTCCCATACACAAACATGCACACACACACACACACACACACACACACACACTCTCCTTCCTGCCTCCTCCTTTTCTCCCTCAGTCTCTGAGAACTGAGACGAGCTGTTTTCTTGGACTAAAAAGGAGAGTGAGAAGGGGAGAGAGAGGGATAGAGAGACTACAGAAAGAGAGGGAGAGAGAAGAAAGAGAGACTTCACATCATCCTTTCACTATCAGCCTCTCCAAAAGCAAACCAAACCAAACCCCTGCAACCCTACCCTACCCACCCCCCCTCAACACACAAACACACACACACTACCACCATCCTCCTGGGGTCCAACAAAACACCCCCGAGAAAACGCACCCAACCCCAACCCATCCCAAAACAACCCGACAGCTCAGTTGCTGTCCTGTTCTGGGTCTTGTCCTCAGATGACCGGCCCTGTTTCTCTTTTCTGTCTTTTCCCCTCAGCAGAAGGTAGGAGCAGACGCTGGGAATGTGTTGTCTGATAGGAGAGCAAATGGCATTCCATAATTAAGCGGACCTGTGCTGTGTCATCCAAGCGATAGCGTGTCGCTGGCCGCCGCGTGTGGACAGTGTCAATGTGAAGGCTCGCTGGCCTCGTGTGACTGTGCAGGCCGAGCCAAAGTCATCCGTTAGCGGTTACACTTACCGACACGGCTCCCACAATGCATTGCGTGTGTGTGTGTGCGTGTGACACAGTCCCGTGTGTGGATAATGTGTTTGTTTTGTCAGACTGATCACTGCTTACATTACATTAACATCTAAAATCATTACTGGCCTCAAGATAAACAAGACAGTTTTTGTGCTTTGAGTAGCGGGCGTTTTGGTTTGTTAATATAACAAGCCGAGCGTTTGAGCATGTGCAGATACCCATGCTTTGTTGTGATGACGGTTATGTTTATGTAGAACCCCTTAATGAGTGTGTGTGTGTGTGTGTGTGTGTGTGTGCGCGCACGCCGATTGCTTCGCTGTGATATCGTGCTCGTTGTGCAGCAGGACTGCTTTGGACCGGCGAGGTGAAATGAATGCACATAAACGAACGCAGACCGAGAGGGACACATTACTGCTGGTCGCTTGGACATTCTGCCCGTTCCCCCCGGAGCTCTTTGTGCATCACTATGGCCACGTCCAGTGAGCTATCGCGCGCTGCTCTGCTGGGGATAAATGTCAATACTGAAGTGTCCCCCTGTGCTGACTCAAGGACATTAATTACCCACGCTGCTCAGAGGGCGGCGAGTGTGTGGGCTCAGGCGGAAACACCTGGAACAGCTCGGAACCTAGTCAGCCTTGCTCCGTCATAATGTGCGACCTTCCTCGAGACGTACGCCAAGCCCTTATCATCCTCCAGGCTTAACATGTCAAAGGTGTTTTCTGGTTGGTTTTCACTGTGTGTGTGTGTGTGTGTGTGTGTGTGTGTGTGTGTGTGTGTGTGTGTGTGTGTGTGTGTGTGTGTGATGTTACACATTCTAAATCTAAGCCCCAAACTAAGTTCTGACCCTTCAGAACAGCTGCTATGCCTCATCCTGATGATTGTAGTTCTGATATCTCTCCATTGCTCAGCTAGTGGCAGGGCCCAGCACAGGGACCTTAATAAAAGGTGGACATTCAGAAGGCCCAGGACTGGTCAACTGCCCCGAAAATAAACTTAAAAGACTTTGACAATTGTCACGTTTCTGGGCCATGAGTCATGAGTTGGATTGCTCTGTGTGTACTTGGGCAGTGGCAGTGTCCGATCCTGGAGACGTTAGTTTCCTGCAGTCGCTCTAGGATGAGTGTGGACCACATCCGCGAGCCTCATCCACTAGATTAACACACAAGCAAGCCTGTTAGTGCGAATGCATCCGTTAGATTAACACACAAACATTTCCACAGCCGCTTTTATCCTCCACTCCTGGAGTGCCTACACACACACACACACACACACACACACACACACCACCACCACCATTATCTGATAACGTCCTGCTAAATCGCTAACTTTGGGCTCTGTTGCGTTGCGATTGTTTCGGGTTTGAGTGGCTCAGAGCATCCCCGGGAACGCGACTCCCTCCGAGCGCCATTCAGCAGCCTCGCCACATCACACACACTAAGAGGCTTAAGTGATATATCTCCGCACACACTTCTCTCGCCCCAGAGCCATATACACTCACACACATTTATATATTTATATTATTTATTTATATATGTTTCCCGTAGTGCTTCAGTGAGCGTCACACCCAGTGTGTAGTAACACTTCTCACACATTCTCTGCGCTGCATATTAAGAGGTCTGAAATAGTGTGTCCCCAAGAATAGCGCCTCTGCTAATCCCTTCTATTGTGGAAGGGAGTGATGGAACACCAGTGTTCCAGGCTAATGCTATATCTGCTTTTAGCGCCAGTTGATCTCATTTCACTCCCTCTCTCTATTTCTTTCTTTCTCCCTCTCCCTTTCACTCTTTCTTTTTCTTTACTGCTCTCTTGCTTGGAGTCTATCTCATTTCACTCTCTTTCTTTCTTTCTTTCTTTCTTTCTTTCTCTCTTCCACACTCTCTCTCCCCCTCTCAATCTCTTTCACTCTCCATTCTCTTTTTCTGTAAGTTCATCCCTGCTGTGCTTTGCCTCCATTCCATCCTGTAACTCTCCACAGCACATCAGCACATCAGCACACTGGGGATTGAGGAGATGGAGTAAATGGAGTGAGACAGCTTCTCTCTCTCTCTCTCTCTCTCTCTCTCTTTCTCTCTCTCTTTCCCTCTCTCCCTCTCTTGCTCTCTCTCTCTCTCTCTTTCCCTCTCTCTCACTCTTTCCCTCTCTCACACTCTCTCCATCTCACACTTTCTCTCTCTCTCTGAGATGGAGTGGGACAGCTCGGTGATCTGGGTTCCCTCTTGCACGCCAGCGGGAGCTGATGACTCCCATGCCAGGCCATAGGCAGATGCATTGGGTGTATAGGCTGTATGGTCCATTCGACATGTCAGCTTCAATCTGTCCCCAGAACTCCCCCACCAAATGGAAAAGCGCTAGTCAGACACTGAATGGTAATGTGCAGGCATGGGGGAGGAGGGTGGCCAGGGCCTTCACATATATACTGATCCTAATGAGGGGCTTCTCAGGCAGAAACACTTCAGGCGTCGTTGAGGAGCCAACACACACACACACGCCCCCAGAGTAATCGCAGTAAACTCAACCAGCATGATCAGAATATCATGACTTGATTTGTGCTTTGGGTGAACGTGTGCCTGTCTCCATTTCTCTGCATTTCTCTCTCTCTCTTATTCCTGTCTTTATTGCTACCTCTCTTCCTCTCTCTCTTCCTTTCCCCCCTCCATATGGATCCCTCTCTTTTTCTCTTTGTCTATCTCTCCCTCTATGCTTGAAACCTCCTTCCTTCTATCTCTCTCTCCTGCCACTGGCTCAGATGGCTGTGTATGTGTCCTTCAGGCACACAGTGCCCCTCTCTCTCTCTCTCTCTCTCTCTCTCTCTCGTGTGTGAGAGATGGTGTGGGCCTCATCTGCTGCTGTACTGGGTGATCGGGGCTCTGTCTCCTCTCCTTGCCAACCCAGCCCTGCCAACACACACTTCCCCATGCCTCCAGCGAGCACACATCCTAAGTGT